>NC_091439.1:84844918-85075813 GCF_964237555.1 Oryctolagus cuniculus | reverse complement strand
AGATGACAGCTCACATACTTGGGCCTCTGCCACTCATGTGGAAGAGCTGAATCAAGTCCAAGGCTCCTGGCTTCGGTCAGGCCCAGCTCTGCAAGTTGTGGCCATTTGGGGAATGAACCAATGGATAGAAGATCTCTTTATATCTGCATCCGTGTCTCTCCTGTCTTTCTGCCTATCAAATAAATGCAAATAAGTAATTAATTGTGTTAAAGTCACCAGATATCTTCACCAGAAAATTCACTATAAATTTGTTCTACATTTGCTAAAGATCTGAGAATATTCTTGGAGCTAATCATAAATTTAGAGTGTGTTGGGAGGAGGTGCAGAAGCCAACTGTAAAACTGGAATTTCTTCAAATTAGCTTCCAAGTTGAATTCAGTGTTTATTAAAGGAAAAATGATTTTTAAACTATAGTGATTTGAAATGAGTATGTTTGTTATTAAAACTCACCAGCGATTGCAGCAACTGTTTAGAGTTAGATGTACCAAAGCTTTTTATGGGTAAGAATATTTTATCATTGTCATTGTTTAGAATTGTTGGCTCATGATAAAAACAAAAAGACTATTTTGGTAGGTTTTATAATTTCTAATCTATTTATTGCCTACACCCAGAGAAAAACCACCTCCATTGCCCCTTCCTTGATGTACTACATACTACCTCCAATCACTTCCTAAATATTTCTTCTTAAATATTTGTGTATGCTGTTATTAAAGTTTTGCCTTGCTCTCTGGGTGCTTTTTTATATCTTGGATATAAGCACTTGAGGCATCTTCTACTGCTTTCCCAGGCCATAGCAGAGAGCTGGATTGGAAGAGGAACAGCCCGGACATGAACCAGCCTCCATATGGAATGCTGGCGCCACAGGTGGAGGTTTAACCTACCATGCCACAGTAAGGGCCTCTCAACAACCTGTTTTAGATCTCTTTAGTTTGGGGATCCTCTTTTTCTTTTTTTTTTTTTTTTCTTTTTTTAAAAATTCAAGTTCTGAATTATTTTTCTACAGACTTTTTTTAAAACTTTTTTAAAAGATTTTATTTATTTGAAAGAGTTACAGAGGGAGGAATAAAGACCAAGAGAGAGATCTTCCAACTGCTAGTTCACTCTCCTTATGTCTGCAGCAACAAGGAAGGGGAAGGCTGAACCAAGGAGCCAGGAGCTTCTTTTGGACCTCCCAGGTGGAGCAGGGACACAAGCACTTGGGCCATTCTCTTCTGTTTTCCCAAGTGCATGAGCAGGGAGCTGGATTGGTAGTGCAGCAGTCAGTACTTAGCAGGCAGGTGTATTGTCCCCAGGGATCCTCTTTTCTTATTTCAATTCCTCCTTATGAGTTTAAGCTGTTTTTATTGCTTTACTCTTTCTCCATTAGACATTTCAGAGGGAGTAGAGTCAAATAGGTCTTTTAATCTGTCAAAATTTAACCAGAAGCATGCACTCTTCCTAGATGACACACAACAATAACTTAGCAATTTATATATTATAGCTTCCTATGGGGCAGGCATTTGGTACAGCCATTAAATCACAGCTTAGGACATCTGCATCCCATATTGGAGGGCTTCGGTTCAAGTCCCAACTCCTCTACTTCTTATCTGACCTCTTGGGCACGTGCATCCTGGGAGACAGCAGATGATGGTTCAAGTAGTTGGATAACTGCCACACCCATAAATGACATTGGAATTGAATTCCTGACTCTGGGCCTCAGCTTGGCCAGGATGAGGCTGTGACAAGCATTTGAAGAATGAATCAGCAGATTAAAGATCTCTCTCCGTCTCTCTGTCTCACTGTCTCTCTCTCTCTCATCCTCTCTGTATCTCTGTCTCTCTCTCTCTCAAATAAAAGGAAAATAAATAATTTTTTAAATATCACGTATAATTTCCAAGTACTTGGAATTTTTCCCAACTTTTAAATAGGTGATAACTAATATTCAGTAAATTTTACCTGTTATAGAAGTGAGAATATGTCTCTTAAAAAGCCTTCACAGCGGGATTCCAAGATGGCAGAATAACAACAGGAGGGTCTGATTTAGGCTGTATGAAATTAATATAAAAAAGTGGAGAAAGTTCACTCTAAGGATAAAGCTGTAGGGAAAACTGCAGTGGGAGATCCTGCAAAAGTAGCATAAATGTTTTTGAGTCTGGCCCAGATCCCTCAGGACAGCAGGACAACTGCTCACAGATTGGGGAGGGGGATAGTGGCACATCTCTGTCTCCCCTCTTTTTCCTGTTACAACAGTGACTTGCAGCCAGCCGTGGGAGGAGTTGCACATTTTTTGTTACACAGGTAGGTAGCAGCTACTCCAGCTCATGTGCCCACACGTAGCAATTATTGGGCTCACCATCCACCAAGGCACTGGTGCAAATACAGCAGTTCAAGAGCAACTGATGGAAACAGTCTCCACCATGACAATTGTACCCTCCTGGCAACAGGAGGGGAGTGAGAGTCATCTCTATGGAAGAGAAGTGACACCTGTTGGATTCTTCTATGGGCCCAGCACAATTGTGAAGTGAGCAAGGCTGTGGCTGGCAAGTATTTTGCATGTGCATATATGCCACAGATCTTATCAGAGAGAAAAACCTGCATTCCCCACTGACATTGAATCTGGTTAGGAGGACCAGAATCTCTCCAGTGGGCTGGTGGACACATGGAGAGTGGGTCTGGGAACACCTCAGACTCCTTGTGGAAGGGATGGGCTAGCAGGTTGGAGTGGTGCCATTGTTACTCCTTGACCAAGAGAGCCCTAGGAGCTGAGTCTGAAAAAACACAGGAACAGTGTGAGAGGAGGCAGGGTGGAGCTGCGTTCTGGGCAATCATAGAAGGCTGCTGCATACTTTCAGAACTCCTTGGTTGCCTAGAGCAGCTCATAGCAGAGGACACCATGCCTACATGAAGGACTGCACAGATCATATGTGAAAGTTCATACAGGCCGGCACCGCGGCTCAATAGGCTAATCCTCTGCCTGCAGTGCCGGCACACTGGGTTCTAGTCCCGGTCGGGGCACCAGGGTCCCAGTTGCTCCTCTTCCAGGCCAGCTCTCTACTATGGCCCAGGAGTGCAGTGGAGGATGGCCCAAGTCCTTGGGCCCTGCACCCACATGGGAGACCAGGAGAAGCACCTGGCTCCTGGCTTCGGATCAGTGTGATGTGCCGGCTGCAGCGCGCTGGCCATGGCGGCCATTGGAAGGTGAGCCAATGGCAAAAGGAAGACCTTTCTCTCTCTCTCTCTCTCACTGTCCACTCTGCTTGTCAAAAAAAAAAAAAAAGTTCATACAACAGTGCAGATGAGGGTTGAACACACTAAGACCTAACATATGGGCTTTCCTCAGCCTAGAGGAGAAGAGATCGTCACACCAACAGAACTGACCATTCTTCTCCATCCAGTTTACCACAGCCACCATGCCCAAGTTGGATACTCACCCCATCCTGGAGAACCAACCAGAGCTCCCTGGCATATACCCAGTATAGACCTTTTGGTATCCACTGCAAGTAGATATTCCTTTAAGCCACAGAGCAATGGTTCAAAGATAAAAGCCATCAAAGAAAACAAAAACATTCTACAAATGCATAGAAATAAATACAAAATTCAAAAAACGAGAATAAAGAAAATACTATGAGCATCTCAAAGGAGCACAACAACATCTCAATATTAGCATGTGAAAATGAAGAAATTTATGAAATTCCAGAAATGGATTTAAAAAAATTAATCATAGTATTATTCAAGAGCAATCAGTAGCAAATCCACTAACAAAAGAAAACTATGTATGATTTGAATAAAACTTTTCCCATAAAATTGAGATTTTAAAGAGAAATCAAAATGAAATATTAGAAATGAAGAATTCAATAGATCAAATTAAAAAATCCAGTGGAAAATCTTATAGACTTGGTGAGACAGAAGAAAGATTATCTGAGTGAGAAGACATATCTCTGGAAATTTTTCAGGCCAAACAATGTAGGAAATTAGAAAAATTAAAAGCAGTGTTGGAGATTTATGTGATATTATCAAATGACACAACTTACAGGTCTTAGAAGAGTTCCTGAAGGCATGGAAAGAATGGATTAGAAGGCCTTTTTGTGAAATAATTACAGAAAACTTCCCCAATTTGCAGAAAGAAAGGGAAATCCAGGTAGAGGAAGCACATAGAGCTCCTCATAAACATGATCAGAAAAGATCTTCACCACGACACATTGTAGTAAAACTTTTCACAGAAAAAAAATGTAAAGATTCAAAAATGTGCACAAAATGCCAGATTATTTCAGAGGATCTCCAATTAAACTCACAGATGACTTCTCATCAGAAACACTACAGGCTATAAGACAATGGCAAAATATTGTCCAAAACCTAAGAGAAAAAGTTGTCAACTGAGAATGTTGTACCCTGAAAAACTCTCATTTATGAAAGAAGGTAAAATGAAGACCTTCCATAACAAAAAGAAATTCAAAGAATTTGTCACAACTTATCCAGCCTTAAAAATGATACTAAAGGATGTTCCACACACAGAAACACAGAAAGAAAGCCATCATAATAAAAGAATGCAAAGACATAAAATCCCCCAGTAAAAGTAAAAAGAAATCCAAATTAAAATATAGGAATATTCAGGGGCAAGTAGTTACTTATAAATAGTTACATTGGATTGTAAATGGCCTCAATTCTCCATTTAAAAGATACAGACTGGCTGAATGGATTGAAAAACAAAAAACATCAATTTGCTGCCTTCAAGAACATACCTCACTAACTGAAAGTGTAAGGATGGAAAAAGATATTTCATGCTAACAGGAAATAAAGGGCACATGTAGCCATCCTAATGTCAGACAAAATAGACTTTAACACAAAAACTGTTAAAGAGACAAAGAAAGACACTATGTAATAATTAAGGGATCAATACAACAGGAAGATGTGACTATAATAAATATATATGTACCCATTTACAGGGCACCTGGCTATTTAAAAGAAATGTTAATTGATCTGAAGGGAGATATAGACTCCAATACAATAGTAACAGGATAATTCAACACCCCACCTTCAATGCTGGAGAGATCAACCAAAGTAAACAAAGAAATGACAGAGCTGATTGAAACTATAGACCAAATGAACCTAACATATCTACAAAACCTTTCACCCCAATCAAAATCATACCACACACCTGCTCTGGTCACAATGGATGGAAGCTCTGAACCAGCAACTGAAGAATCTCAACATATGCACACATATAGAGACTGAACCACATGCTCCTAAATGAACAGTGTGTTGTAAAAGAAATCAAAAGAGAAATAAAAAAATTACTGGAAACCAATGAAGTTGACAATAAATGCCTCATATCAAAACTTATGGGATACAGCAAAAGATGTGCTAAGAGGGAAGTGTATAGCAATTAGTACCTCCATTAAGAAACTGGAAAGCCACCAAAGAAATGAGCTGTCAATGCATCCCAAGGACCTAGAAGAACAACAACAAACCTCAAATTAGTAAGAGGAAAGAAATAATTAAAATTAAGGTGTCGCTCCCCCTCTTCGTGGAGGAATGACACAAGACCCTGCGCTGTTCTTTTGTCTGCTCGGCCCTCCCCGGGTTTGCTGCTGGTTCTTCCCGGGTTGGCTACCGTCCCTTCCACCTCCGTGGAAGGGCGGTTCCCCCTGGCCACTTTCCCCACTTCCGCGGGGGAGCGGCACACCACCGGCCGGCTCTCTCAGGGGCTGCACAGGTGTTCCTTCAGATAGATGTTCCTGGTGCATGTTGTCTCTCTCCTCCTTTATAGTCCTCTTCCACCAATCCCAACTGTGCTACCCACACGCCGAGTACGCTGCTCTCCTCCAATCAGGAGCAGGTCCTGCTGTTTATTGGTTGAACTGGAGGCAGCTGTGTAGAAGCTGTTTCTCCCTTCTCAGCGCCATATTGTGGGAGAGCAGATGCATAGAATAAGTCTTAATTCCAGTAACTTAGTCTAGTCCGAGTTGCTCCCCACAATTAAGGAAGAAATAAAATTGCATCAAAAAATCCAAAAGATTAATGGAATGAAGAGTCAGTTTTTTAAAAAATTAAAATTGACACATCATTGGCCCAACTAACAAAAAAAAAAAAAAAGAGAGAGAGAGAGAGAGAGAGAGGGAAAACACGCAAAATCAGAGATGAAAAGGGAAATAGACACCACAGAAATAAAAAGAATCATCAGGAATTACCACAAAGAATTCTACAGCAACAAATTGGGAAAGCTAGACAAAATTGATAGAAATTGGGTAACCTAGAAGAAATGGATAGATTCCTTGACACATACAACCTAAATAAATTGAGTCATGAAGACACAGAACACCTAAACATACTAAAATAAGATGGAGATTTAATCAGTAATAAAGGCATTTCCAACAACGAAAAGCCCAGGTCCTGACAGCTTCACTGCTGAATTCTAACAGATATTTAAAGTAGAACTAATTCCAGTTCTTCTCAAGCTATTCAAAACAAATGAAAAGGAGGGAATCCTCCCATACTCCATCTATGAAGCCAGCATGACCTTAATTCCTAAACCTGGAAAAGATATGAGTGAGAAAAAATCTGAAGACCAATATCCCTGACGAACATAGATGCAAAAATCCTCAATGAAATACTAGCCAATCAAATCCAAAAACACCTCAGAAAGATCATTCACCCAGACCAAGTGGGATTTATCCCTGGTATGCAGGGATGGTTCAACATCCAAAAATCAATAAATGTAATAAACCACATGGAACAAACTAAAGACCAAAAGCCATGTGATTATCTCAATAGATGCAGAGAAAAAAAAATTGACAAAATTCAACACTTTTTTCTGATGAAAACCCTAAGCAAATTGGGTATAAAAAGAACATTCCTCAATATAATCATGGCAATTCTTAACGGACCCACAACCTGCATCATACATATGTATAATCTAAAAGATTCCATGAAGAGACTATTGGAACTTATAAGGGAGATAAAGGAGTTTGTTAAATTAGCGGTATACAAATTCAACACACAAAAAATCAATAACCTTTGTATACACAGAAAATACCATAGCTGAGAAAGAACTTTTTTTCAAAAAAAAGGACTTGGGCCATCTTCTACTGCTTTTCCAGGCCATAGCAGAGAGCTGGATCAGAAGAGGAATAGCTGGTACTAGAACCAGCACCCATATGGGGTGCTTGCACTTCAGGCCAGGGCTTTAACCCACTGTGCCACAACACTGAACCCAAGAGAAAGAACTTATAAGATCCATCCCATTCACATTAGCTACAAAAAATTTAAATACCTTGGAATACATTTAACCAAGGATGTCAAAGATCTCTAGGATGAAAATTACAAAACATTAAAGAAAGAAATAGAAGAAGACATAAAAAGTGGAAAAATCTTCCATGTTTATGAATACAAAGAATCAAAATCTTCAAAATGTCCATACTACTGAAAGCAATTTATAGATTCAATCTGATCCCAATCAAATACCACCAAGGGGCTGGTGCTGTGGCTCAACTGGTTAAAGCCCTGACCTGAAGCACCGACATCCCATATGGGCACCTGTTCAAGTCCTGGCTGCTCCTGTTCTGATCCAGCTCTCTGCTATGGCCTAGGATGGCAGTGGAAGATGGCCCAGCTCCTTGGGCCCCTGTACCTGCGTCAGAGACCTGGAAGAAGCTCCTGGCTCCTGGCTTCAGATCGGCACAGCTCTGGCTGTTGTGGCCATCTGGGGAATGACCCAGCGGATGGAAGACCTCTCTCTCTCTCTGTCTCTACCTCTCTCTGAAACTCTGTCTTTCAAATAAATAAAATAAATCTTTAAAAAAAATACCACCAAAATTCTTCTCAGATCTAGAAAAAATACTGCTAATGTTTGTATTGAAACACTAGAGCCCCTGAATAGCTAAGGTAATCTTAATAAGCAATAAATTCTGGAGGCATCCCAATACCAGACCTCAAGACATGCTACAGGGCAGTCATAATCAAAAGAACCTGGTACTGAGACAAATACAGATCTGTAGACCAAAGGAGCAGAATAGAAATCTCCAGAAGTTAATCCATTAATCTACAATTTATCTTTGTCAAAATAGCAAAAATCAACTCCTTGGAGCAAACACAGTCTCTTTAACAAATGGTGCTGGGAAAACTGGATCTCTGCCTACAGAAGTATGAACAAGACCACTACCATACATTGTACACAAAAATCCACTCAAAATGGATCAGATACTTAAATCTATGACGTGATACCATCAAAGTACTAGAGAACACTGGGGAAATTCTACAAGACATTAGCATAGGGAAAGACTTCTTGGAAAACTCCCCAGAAGCCCAGGCAATCAAAATGAAGATTAACAAGTGGGATTATAACAAACTGAGAAGCTTCTGCACTGCAAAAGAAACACTAAACAAACTAAAGACAGCTGACAGAATGGGAGAAAATATTTGCAAACTATGAAACTAACAAAGGATTAGTTTCCAGAATCTATAAAGAGCTTAAGCAAATAGTATTCAAACAGTACTTTATACTTTGTATTTCTGGGTGGGTGCAGTCTGTTGACATCTTTACTTAGTATATACTAAATTGATCTTATGTACATAAAGATAATTGAAAATGAATCTTGATGAAGAATGGTATAGGAGAGGGAGTGAGAGCTGGGATGGTTGCGAGTGGGAGGGAGGTTATGGGGGGGAAAAGCTGCTATAATCCAAAAGTTATACTTTGGAAATTTATATTTATTAAATAAAAGTTAAAAAAAATAAAATAGAGCTTACACAACTCAAAAGCCACAAAACAAACAACCTAGTCAAGAACTGGGCAAAGGACCTGACAGACATTTTTCAAGAGAGGATATTCAGATGTCCAATAGATACATGAAAAAATGCTCGTGACTGCAAGCCATGAGGGAAATGCAAATCAAAACCACAATGGGGTGTCACCTTACCCCTCTCATACAGAAATCAATAAACAACAAATTCTGGCAAGAATGTGGGGAGAAGCGTACCTTAATCCACTGTGGATAGGAATGTAAATTGGTACAGCCACTGTGGAAGATAGTATAGATATATCTCAGAAAGCTGAATATAGACCTACCATATCACCCAGCCATCCCACTACTGGGAATTTATCCAAAGGAAATGATATCAGCATATGAAAGACTGATCTGTAACCCCATGTTCATTTCAACTCAATTTACAATAGCTTATATGGAATCAACCCAGATGTCTATTTACAGAAGACTGTTTGAAGAAATTATGGTATATATACACTATGGAATACTACATAGAGTTAAAAAAAAAAAAAGAAATCCTGTCATTTGCAACAAAATAGATGCAATTGGAAATCATTATAGTTGGTGAAATAAGCCAGTCGCAAAAACACACATGGTCTGTCTGACCTGTGGTAACTAATAGAGTAGTTAACATGTAGTTTATAGGAGCAAAACTAACATTTTGAGATGCTATGATTTTGAACAGCCCTTGCCTTGACTGTCGAGGAACAGTGTTTTTCCTTTTTTTTTTTTTTTTTAACTTTCATGTAATGAATATAAATTTCCCAAGTACAGCTTATCGACTACAATGGCTTCCCCCCCATAACATCCCTCCCACCCACAACCCTCCCCTTATCCACTCCCTCTCCCCTTCCATTCACATCAAGATTCATTTTCAATTCTCTTTAAATACAGAAGATCAGTTTAGCATACATTAAGTAAAGATTTCAACGGTTTGCTCCCACACAGAAACATAAAGTGAAAAATACTGTTTGAGTACTATTTATAGCATTAAATCTCAATGTACAGCACACTTAGGACAAAGATCCTACTTGAGGAGTAAGTGCACAGTGACTCCTGTTGTTGACTTAACAAATTGACACTCTTGTTTATGGCATCAGTAATCACCCTAGGCTCTTGTCATGAGCTGCCAAGGCTATGGAAGCCCCCTGAGTTCACCGACTCTGATCATATTTACACAAGGCCATGGTCAAAGTGGAAGTTCTCTCCTCCCTTCAGAGAAAGGTACCTCCTTCTTTGATGACCCGTTCTTTCCACTGGGATCTCACTCGCGGCAATCTTTCATTTAGGTGTTTGTTTTTTGTTTTTGTTTGTTTGTTTGTTTGTTTGTTTTTTTTTTTTTTTTTTCCCCAGAGTGTCTTGGCTTTCCATGCCTGAAATACTCTCATGGGCTTTTCAGCCGGATCCGCATGCCTGAAGGGCTGATTCTGAGGCCAGAGTGCTGTTTAGGACATCTGCCAGTCTATGGGTCTGCTGTGTATCTCACTTCCCATGTTGGATCGTTCTCTCCCTTTTTTATTCTATCAGCTAGTATTTGCAGACACTATTCTTGTTTATGTGATCCCCTTTGGTTCTTAGTCCTATCATTATGATCAATTGTGAATAGAAATTGATCACTGGGACTAGTGAGATGGCATTGGTACATGCCACCTTGATGGGATTGAATTGGAATCCCCTGGTATGTTTCTAACTCTACCGTTTGAGGTAAGTCAGCTTGAGCATGTCCTGAATTGCACATCTCTTTCTTCTCTTATTCCCACTCTTATATTTAACAGCAATCACTTTTCAGTTAAGGTTCAGCACTTAAGAAGAATTGTGTATTGATTACAGTATTCAACCAAAAGTATTAAGTAGAACAAACAAACAAAAATACTAAGAGGGATAACATATTAAGTTGCTCATCAACAGTCAGGGTGAGGGCTGATCAGGTCACCATTTCTCATAGTGTTCATTTCACTTTAACAGGTTTCCTTTTGGTTTTGTTATTTTTTTCTTCATGCTAATGAGTGAATTCTTTAATTAGTGTAGGGTTAATCTCATCAGTATAAATATTAACTGAAAATTGATCCCTGTATAAAATAAGAATGGGAAAGGAAGAGGGAGGAGGAAAGAGGCAGATGTTCGGGGGTGGGGTATGTGGGCGGGAAGAATCATCAGGTTCCCAAATCTATATATATTAAAATCATGTATTCTTTAACAAAATAAAAAGAAAGCCTTCACATGCATTTATTTTGTCATAATTCAAACTATACTTTAAAATGTATGTTTTTACAAATTTTGTACGAAATAGAATTACTAACCATTAAATAATAATGGAGAAGAAAGGAAAAACAAATTGTATCAAAAATGTGAACTTTTTTCCCACACTTCACTAGTGCTGAAATGTGTTATGAGCTATCATTCTTTGTAATGCTTTTGGCATTTCACATACACAGCAGATCATCACTAGCATATGTACTTTCCTTGATTTTTCCATTTCTTCACTAACTTAAACATTGTGGGGACTGGCTGTATTACTCACCGGTGGTGGAATAAAGTAGTTGGCTTGCAATTGATTTAAATTAAATCTGATATTTCAAAGATACATAGCATGTTTTTACAGTATTACCACAGCACCCAGAGGTATTATATAATCAGTTGGATATAGGTATGTGTTTATCAATTGGTCTTTCTCATCTAGTAGCTCTTTTTATGATTCATATTATTTTTCTTTCAGTTCACTGATTAGTTCAGAAAAAAAAATCTGTGTTTTCTTTCCACACCCCACCTCCAGCCTTCCAGAAAAAATAAAGTAAAAAATAAATAAAATAGATCATCATGAGTTGCAGCAGTGTCCCATATGTTCCAAGATAACATTTAAATATTTCTGAAAACATTTCCTTTCAATGTCAAGGAGCATCTGTGTATCCTTTTTAGAGAAAAATTTTATTTCAGTTCACTAGTAAAATATGACGTACCCAAAGCCCAGATAATTTAATGAAGTTACCATAATTTAATGAATGTTCCTATTTTCCTGCTGGAGCATATCATTTACTACTTTAGTAAAATATTTTTAAATAGCTAGAATACCTTCATAAGAGTACTTAAGTAAATTGTACTTTACTCTTCACTAAGCCTAAAAGTTTGCACTGTAATTTATACTGATTTGCATACTATAATCACATGCTGTTGCTTTTAGGGCAACAAATGGCTGAATAACTCTATTAGAGTGGTTAAGAATAATGTATATTTGGGCAAGGCAGCCCGAGTTCAAATCTTGATTCCAACATTCATTGTCTAATAGAGCCTTGGTCATTGGGTTCCTCATTTTTAAAAGAAGGCTAATAATGATGCTACATAGAAATGATACTACATATAACATTATAGTGTCACCTTATTGGAGTTTAATAAATGGTATCTTAATTTTTATTATAAACATTATTATTACTGAACTTTTTGTAAATGGAGTCATATATTTTGTCCTTTTTTGTCTGGTCTGTTTTGTTTAAAATTTCATTTGTAAGATTCATTCATTTTGCTGCATAAACTACTAATTGGTTGCCATTATTACATGTTTGACAAAATATTCATTATGTTACTGATAGGTATTTGGATCATTTGTTCATTATTACTATCTCTACCAAATTGAATATGGTAGAAAGAGTTTTATGTCTATATATTGAATTACAAATAGGCTATGGCTTCCTTCGTGGGCACTGTCTCAGATCATTCAGACTGTGGGCAGCCTTAGGATCAGGCCCATTTCAGTGAGCTTGGAAGTGGATCCTTTTATTCCAGTCAATCCTGAGGTGACTGCAGCTCTGTCCAACAGCTTGACTATAACCTGATGAGAGACTGAGTCAGAAGCACCCAGTGAAACCAGCTCAGATTCTTGACTCACTGAAACCTTAAGATAATGTTTGTTTTTTAAACTGCTAAACTTTAGGGTTACTGAGGGTAACAGATAACTAATTCTTTGTCTTCACAGCCATTGAACCTTCTTGCAATGCATTGGTTTCTATTAGCTTAATTATTCTCTTAAAATATTAAGCCAGTTAGAAATTCCTATATGCAGCATATTGCTTCATTTCATCTTGTCTTTGCACGTGCTTTTTGTCTTCTTGTTCTGCCCTTCCTCTGTATGTATCCTTTAAAGTATTTCTCTGGGAACACTGCTTGAAGTGCTAACCTCAAATAGCACCTCCTCTGTATTACTTCTAGGTTGTGTTTCTACTTCTATTTTTGCTGTCCTATATTAGATTTTAATTATGTGAGAAATGCAATGACTCATATATAAAAGTTAAATCTTAATCCCCCATGCTTGTTTTCTCTGAATGTGTGTTTAAAAATGATATTTTCCTCTTGGAAAATATAAAGGAAAGCTTTGGGGATAGCAGTTGGTTCCTGTTTTACTTATTTATAATTTGAACTTCTGAAAACTTTAAAATGCCAAACCAAAGCACATATTGAAACAGGTACAATGTGGTTTCTCATTGCTAAAGTAAACGTTAACCTCGAATGTGTGGATAAACAAAAACAGGCACAGTAAAATTACCAGATCGTCAGCATTTTAAAAATGCCCCCTGGCAATTTTTTCTTGAAACCCCCAGTGACAATAAAAAGAAAGGCATGCACACGGAAATGCACAATAATGGCTTGTAAAATAACTTTCAAATTACGAGAAGTCAAGCATTCTGGATTCTATTGGGCCCACTGGCCATTACCAAGCTTTAATGGGTGCAGGTGCAGTTGTTTTGTAGCATGTTTTTGTTTTCACTTAATCTCCTTATCTCTGGCTGTTACCAGTGGGACTCCATCTGCTCACCCTCATGGGCTCACTCTTTTAGTGCTGCCCTGACAAGCTCAGTTTGCCCATGGAAAGAAAAAAGTCCTTGATTTCACCACAGGTGATGAATGCCCTTATATTTTTAAGTCCATTGGTCTAAAACTATGGAAGTTTTGGGCCAAGTTTATTTTCATCACCTGTCTTGCTTTTTCTCATAATGCCAATATTATTACCTGTTCATTTCCTAGGTGTTGAATTCTAATCTCTGATTTTTTAAAAATTCTCATCTACTATCAATGTGTTCCCTTGCTGGTTTATTTTTTATAATTTATAATTTATCAGTTTGTTATATCTTTCTTATAAGACATAGCTCTTAATTAACTCAGTATTAGAGACTCTCATAAACTTTTGTTTTTATTATAGGCCATTTCTCCTTAAAATGTATTCCAAAGATTTCCCTACATTAAAAAAGAAATGTCATATGTTTTGAGTGTAGACACTCTAAGCAGGAAAAGACCAATCTGACTGGAAGCACTCCAGAAACAGTGGAATATTTGAAGGAAATGATTCACTTTGATGGTTTTCCCTTTTAAATCATGTTTATTTGGAGAAAAGCTATAGATACTATGAGAGTTTGCTGTACGAAGCATATACCTCCAACTATGAGTTTCTGCTCACTGTTTCAGAAGCATGGAATGACTGTTCTTCCATTACATATTAACCTTGGTTGCTAAGCATTTTAATAATTAGGAAATTGCCTTTATTTTTTTTAAATGGAAACACAGAAGATTTGTGACACACAAGGATTAGATAGAAAATGTATGTGAGTTTTTGGGTACATAGGCAACAAGTAAACAATTGGAGAGAAATTCTAGTGAGCACTATAATTGGTCATTCTTATTGTTTTAATTAAAGTTTTAGAAGCAGAGAAACAATTGTCCCCATTGATCCTTATCTTTCTCTTCCTTCCTGGACCAAGCTTCTCATCTAACTTCAAGACCACTCAGTCTTTTGGGGATGACCTTCCTAACACCATTTCCTGGGGCCTGCACTGGATCATTATCACATTGCACTTCTATTTTCTTTTCTGTAGCCCTGTAGACTAAGAGTCCATGTCTTTGTGTATTTCTTGTGCTAGAAAATTATTGTTATATAATAGACTCTCAACAAATGTTTGATCAGATAAGAATAAGATGTAGAAGATAAGCTCTGGATGTTCAGGGAACCTAAAAAAGCTAGAATGTTGGTCTTAATTCAGTTGGGTATGTAGATAGCCTCAGTGATCTGTGTTTCAAAGTTGAAAACAATACATTCTACTCAGAAGCAGAGGTAATGTTGCATCTTACTGCACATATAACTCATTTTGGCAATTTAATTCTTATAGTGCTGCATATAAGAAAAGGTGATGTATATACAGATGTGGACAGTCCTGTTTATGAAAAAAAAAAATAAGATGTTAGGGAAAATGCCTTGTACAAATTGTCATATCCATTGACTTGATTTCTCTGTTGCTCTTCATACTCTTGTAGTTGACTCACTATGATGTGTTACAGCTTATAGCTAAATTTAACATGTATAGGTCATTAAAATTTATACAAATATATATGTGTGTGTGCACATATTGCGTGTAAGTTGTGTATGGATAGGTTTAGACTGCTTTCCAAGCATATTTTGTTAATGCTTGTTGAAGTATTAGGTGTAGGTTTCTTTCTTCAGGTAGATTGGCAAGGAATCATAGACAGTTAACAGCAAACAGCTGAGTGTTACTTTTCTTTTTAGGAAGGAGTTAGGTTTAAGTCACCTGGTTTCTTTTCTCAAGTTCAGTAACAAAGTTTTCAGACAAAACAGAATTTTGTTCTGTTTACCAGCAAATAAAACTCGCATTTGACATGATGTTTCCCTTAAACTTAAACCAAACTCACTCTCAATTTGTGAGAATTTTATTACACCACACAAAGAAATAGTAAATATATGTATAGATAGATAAAATAATTGTCATTTTTGAAAGAAGGAGAGAGGAAGGGAAGAAAAGAGAGAGTGAGGAGAAGGGTGGGGTGAAGGAAGGAAATAGCCTTATATTCTTAGAATTGTATCCATGAACTATATTGAATCTGTATTGTTTGTATTAATATTGTAATAGCATGAAAAATTACATTAAAAATAGTTCTCATTTCTTCCTAACAAAGGATCTTCAGATCTTGTCTCAAAAATCTCAACTTTAGAAATACAGGTAATTATTAAATATTCATTTAAATTCACGAGTGCACTTGACTTCAATTAATGTGCTATATGTATACCATTAAATGAAGTTTCATTCCACATTCATAATGCTGACTTGTCATGTAATCATTTCAATTACTTCCACCAATCCCATAACTTTACATGTAGATATAAAAGACTCGGAGACCAGCATAGAAACATTTAGCAACAAAATTTTTAGGACAATGAGCTCAAGATCTCCATCTTTAAACAGAAGCTATCTATAATTTGTTGCTAGATAAAAACAGAATAAAGGGCAGAAAAATTTTAAACATCATAGTACAACTGCATTCTTCAAATAAATTCATATGTACTATTTTCCATACACACATACACTTATCACACAAAACTCTTCAGAGTTTCCCCAGTGTTCTTCTCTAATAATCTGATGGTATCAGGTGGTAAGTTTAGATCCTTGATCCATTTTGAGTTTATTTTTGTATAAAGTGTAAGATAGAGGTATTATTTCATATTTCTGCATGTGGAAATTTGATTTTCTCAACACCATTTTTTGAAGAGACTGTCCTTTCTTCAGGGATTTATTTTAACTTCTCTGTCAAAAATTGGTTGTTTGTAGACGTGTGGATTGATTTCTAAAGTTTCTATTCTGTCCCTTTGGTCTACATATATATTTTTGCCAGTAACAGTCTGTTTTGATTATAACTACCATATCGTCTGTCTTAAAATCTGGTATTGTGATGCCTTTTGCTTTGTTTTTGCTGTTTAAGATTGCTTTAGCTATTTGGAGTCTTTTGTGTTTCCATACGAATCTTGGCATCATATTTTCTAGATCTGAGAAGAATGTCCTTGGTGTTTTGATGGGGTCACATTGAATCCGTAAATGGCTTTCAGTCGCATGGATATTTTGATGTTATCCTTCAAATCCATGTACATGGATGATTTTTCCACATTTTGTGTCTTCTATTTCTTTAATGTTTTATAATTTTCATAGTAGAGATCTTTCACCACCCTTGGTTAAATTTATTCCATAGTATGTAATTTTTTGTAGCTATTGTGAATGGGATTGATCTTAGAAGTCCTTTGTCAACCATGGCATTGGCTTTGTACTCAAAGGCTATTGATTTTTGTGTGTTACATTTACATTTTGCAACTTTACCAAACTCTATTATGAATTCCAATAGTCTCTTAATGTAGTCTTTTGATTCCCCTATATATAGAATTGTGTCTTCTGCAAATAGAGATAATTTGACTTACTCCTTTCCAATTTATATCCCTTTGATTTCATTGTCTTGCCTAATGGCTCTGGCTAAAACTTTCAGGGTTATATTGAATATCAATGGTGAAAGTAGACATCCTTTTCTCGTTCCAGATCTTAGTGGAAATGATTCCAGATTTTCTCCATTCAATATGATGCTGACTGAGGGTTTGTCATAAATTAGCTTGATTGTGATAAGCAATGTTCTTTATACCCAATTTGTTTAAGGTTTTTATCATAAAACGATGTTGTATTTCATCAAATGTATTTTCTGCATCTATTGAGATAATCATATGGTTTTTATTCTTTAGTTTGCTAATTTGATGTGTGACACTTTTGATTTGTGTCTGTTGAAACTTCCCTGCATATGAGGGATAAATCCCACTTTCTCTGGGTGAGTGATTTTTCTGATGTGTTGTTGGATTCAATTAGCTTTTTGCATCAATGTTTATTAGGAATATTGATCCATAGCCCTCCTTCTTTGCTGTTTCTTTTTCTGGTTTTGGAATTAAGGTGATTGCTGGCCTCATAGGAATTTGGGAGGATTCCATTCCTTTCCATAGATCTGAATAGCTTGAAAAGAATTAGCATTAGGGGTGGGCAATGTCATGTATTGGGTAAAGCCTCTGCCCACAGTGTGAGTATCCCATATTGGCACCAGTTCTGTGGCTGCTCCACTTCTGATCCAGCTCTCTGCTGTGATATGGGAAAGCAGTAGAAGATGACCCAAGTCCTTGGGCTCTTGCACCCACATGGGAGACCTGGAAAAATCTCCTCCTGGCTCCTGGCTTTGGATTGACCCATCTCCAGCCATTGTGGCCATTTAGAGAGTGAACCAGTGGATGGAAGACCTCTCTCTCTCTCTCTCTCTCTCTCTCTGCCTCTCTGTAGCTCTGCCTTTCAAATACATAAATAAATGTAGATATATAAAAGAATTGGCATTAGTTCTTCTTTAAAAGTCGGTAGTATTGAGCAGTGAAGCCATCCAGTCCTGGGCTTTTCTTTGTTGATAGTTTTTATTGTTGATTCAATCTATGTCTTAATTATTGTTCTGTTTAGGTCTTCTGTGTATCAATGACTCAATTTCAGTAGATTGCATGTGTCCAGCAATCTATACATTTTTTTCTTCTAAATTTTCTAATTTGTTGACATATAGCTGATTATTCTATTTCTGTAGTATCCATTGTTACATCTACTTTTTCCAACTCTGCTTTTATTAATTTGGGTCCTCTCCATTTTTTTCTGGCTGTTGAGCCAATTTTGTTATTTTTTTCCCAAAAACCAGTTCTTTGTTACACTGATATTTGTATTTTTTTGGCTTCAATTTTGTTTATTCTCAAATTTTAATTATTTCTTTACTCCTACCTATTTTGGGTTTGGTTTGCTGTTATTTTTCTGTATTTTAAAGATTTATTTATTTGAAAGACATAGTTACAGAGAGAAGTAGAGACAGATAGAGAGGTCTTACATCCGCTGGTTCACCCTCCAGATGGTCGCAACGGCTGGAACTGTGCCGATCTGAAGCCAAGAGCTAGGTGCTTCTTCTGGGTCTCTCATGTGGATACAGGGGCCCAAGGACCTGGGCCATCTTCTACTGCTATCCTAGTCCAAGGCAGAAAGCTGGATTGAGGAGCAGCTGGGACTAGAACTGGTGCCCATGTGAGATGCTGGTGCTTCAAGCCAGGGCTTTAACCCGCTGTACCACAGTGCTGGCCCCTGCTGTTATTTTTCCACATCCATGAAATGCATGGATAGCTCATTTATTTGATGCCTTTCCAATTTCTTGATGTAGGCACCAGTAGATCTCCCTGTTAACACTGCTTTTTCTGTATCCCATATGATTTGATATGTTGTATTGTCCTCCTCATTCTTTTTGAGGATTTTTTTTTTATTTCTCTTTTTATTTCTCCTGTGACACACTGTTCATTCAGGAACATGTTGTTCAGTCTCCATGTGTTTGCATATTTTCTAGAGATTCTTAAATTGTTAATTTCTAGCTTCATTCCATTGTATTGGCCAACTTTTATAATAATGATAAGCTACAAATATTTCCTTAGCTTGAGAATATGAATTCCATGACTCAAAATAACCCAAATCCTCTCAAGTGCAAATAACTTTAATTTTAAAACATTGTCTGAAATGCTAACCTTCTGGATGGGCTGGCGGAAGCGGGGATTGATTCCCTTATATGTGACAGTGAATATTTCTGAAGGGTAAGAAGATATGCCCAATAGATAAATAAAAGCATTATGAAATACAGCTCACAGCATCAAAGCAAAGTTTCTGGTGTAATAGTTGTTTCAACCAAGACAAAACTAATGATTCATTTGCTTGAAAAATTAAAAAATACAAATCAAAAATGATTTCATAATGAATATCATAAATATATTAAGTGTCTCAGCCAACTCCTTGGTGTAGGAAGGCACTGGGTCAAAGAAACATAAGATTAGATGTGGTGAGACAAATGTTGAGAAGGGTAGCTGTAGATCATTTTATTGGAACATGTCAGTGCTTGTATTTGGTGACTCATCTAGATACTATGTGCCTTATTCCATCTTAATCAAATCTCAGGGGTTATTTTGATTCTATTCCACATGCCCTATGAAAGTTTTCATGGGAGCAGGCATTTGACCCTGCAGTAAAGCTACTGTTTGGGATGCTCACACCCTATGTCAGAGTACTAGGATTCAAGTCCTAGCTCTGCTTCTAATTCATGTTTCCTTCTGACCCACTGACTCACTCTCCAAATAGCCACAATGGCTGGAGCTGGACCAGGTGCTAGGTGCTTCATCCAGGTCTGCCACGTGAGTGCCATTCTGTAATGCCTTCCCAGGCACATTAACAGGGAGATGGATTCGAAGTAAAGGAGCCAGGACTCAAACCAGTGCCAATATGGGTTGCTGATGTAGCAGTCCATTGGTTGATGTGCTATGCCACAATGATGCTTTGAAAATGATAACAGGATTTCAGTATATTTTCAGAGGTTACATATGTGGAAATCTTTCATTAGACTTCACATCATTATCTCATTTCCTTCTGACTTGAATCCTCTGTGTTACACATTGTTATTCCCCACTATACACATAAGAAAATAGACTGAGACTAGTTAAGAAGCATGTGAAACACTATGCCTTGGTGACAAGTTTGAAACTAATGGCATAGGTTGTGTAAAAATAGTATTATTAAAATAAAACCCACCACAACAGAATCTGAACCAAGCTTTAATTAAGTTTGCCAGTTGGATTATTTTTCATTTATATGATGTATCAAGTAAAATTATGTTCATTCTTGCTAAGTATTCACCAAAAATATATTTAGTTTGAGAGTTGTATTTATAAGTCTCATTTATTAAAAACAAATTTGGGGGTAGCATTTCTTTAATTTTTAATTTTAGCATAGACTTATGCTTATAAAAATGTGTTGTCATAGCACAGAGTTCCAATATATCACACACTCTGTTTCTATCATTAATATCTTACATGGTTAGAGTACATTTATTAGAATTAATCAGCATTGACTCATTAACATTTAAACTTTTCTTTACATTTCCCAAATTTTTAAATGTTAATTTTATTGTTGAAAAGATTTTTTGTTTGATTTATTTGAAAGACATACACACACACACACACACACACACAGAGGTGGGGGGACGGATATATCCTCTCTACTGGTTCACTTCCTCAAATACCTGCAACAGTTTTGGGATGGGCCAGGCCAAAATCAAGAGCCTGGAACTCAATCTAGGTCTTTCACATGAGTCGCAGGGACCCACATTCACAAGCTGGAATAAGAAGCAGAGGTGGTGTCTTATCTCAGGCACTTCAATATGGAATGTTGATGCCCCAAGTGGTATCATAATCTCAAGTCCAAATGCCCACCCAAGATTCCCAAAGTTTCACCTAAGTCCGTTTTATTCTTCCAGGAGCTCACATATTTTTCCTAGTCACATTTAGTCATCATGGCACCTGAGACTCCTCTTGTTTGTTAGTGTTTCACAGACTTTCTTTACTTTTGAAGACCTTGACAGTTTGGGGGCTACTGGTCAGAACATTCATTGGCTGGGATTTTTCTGATGTGTTATCTTGTGTTTGAGGTGTTCTTTGCAATAAAAAAGCTCCCAAGAGTTCAAACTCTATCCCAGTTTTCTGTGGTCTTCTGTCAATTGCTGGATTGGAAATGGAGCAACTGAGACTTGAACCATATCTCCAATATGGGAATCTGGGTTCACAAGTAGCAGCTTACCCACTGTGCCACCTGCCAGCCACAGCATGCTCTTTCTGATACAGTTCCTAACAAAGTAAGCTATTAATAAGTAGTAACTTTAAAAATATTATTATATACTTTATATAAAGAACTGGAAACAGAAAAGACCTAATAATGGTTCATTAAAAATTAATGATCTGAGAAGTAAGCCTACTTGTGAAAATATTTACTTTGGAAATACATATTACTCTAAGCAAAGTAACATTTTTGCATATGGTTTCACTGAGACAATGGCTCTTTCATTGAGTAAACAGTTTATTTAGTCTTTCCTGTTTTGTTGCTCATTGAATTTAGAGTTTGGTAGGCATGACTTCCATCAGGAGTAGAGATGTATAAGCTCTAAAATGGCTGATCACCCTTGAGAAACTCATAATCAAAATAGCATTCACTCTATGGCCATTCCACACTGAATATACCCTATCTCTTCTGATCACAGAAAATCACATTCATTCTCAAACATTAGTTAATTCTACAATGTATATACTCCAGAAGTGGAATATACAGCTGTTTTATAGACCTTTGATGAAACAGATTATAAAAAATGATAAACTGTAGTCTTAATTTTAATATGTTTTTTCAGTTCGCCTGTCAAGAACAACCTAATCAAGTCCTCTGTAAGCTTATGTGCACAAAATACTACATTTGGAAAAAAAAAAAAAAAACAAATTAAAAATGAAGAAATAGTCTTCAGACTATGAAGCTAGATACAATTGAGTGATCATGATAATAAGGACTGGCCATTTTATCCATGGATTTGAAGAAACTAGAATAGATTCAATGGAAACAAGACTCTGAGCCAAAGAAGAATTAGGCAGGGAGCCTAAAGGAAATTTAATGTTCTCTGCATCTCTTTTCTGCTTTCTATTTAATTTGGTTTTGGAATAAATCTCTATTTATGAGACAATTTAAAGTTTATCTGAAGCAGGTGGATGATGGTTTTAAGTTTGCTCAGATGGAGAAGCAGGGTAGGGGATCAGAACAAATGAGAGAACAACACTGGGACATGTGATAAGCTGTGAAAATCTTGGCAGATACAATTTTATCATCTGCAATATAAAGGATATGTGTAATTTTATAAAGTGAGTTGGATATTAGATTGACTTTATTTAATTTTTAATGTGAAATGAGGGATAGAAAGAGTGAGAGAGAGAGAGAAATAGAGAGCAAGAGCATCACCTAAATGCCTATAATTGTCAGGTTGGGCAGGAGCCAAGAGCCAGGAAAGCAGTCCAGCTCTCCCATTTGATGATAGGAACTGAATTACTCAAACCATCACCATTGCTTCTTGCTTGTAGGAAGCTGGTGTGCAGATCTGGAGTCAGGAATCAAACCCAGGCACTCCAATGTGTGCAGACTGGCTGAATGGATTAACAAACCAAACCCATCTATTTGCTGGCTTCAATAAACACATCACACCAAAAAAGATACATGCAGACTAAAAGTAAAAGGATGGAAAATGATATTCCATGCTAACAGAAGCTGGTGTAGCCATCCTAATATCATACAAAATAGACTTTAATACAAAAACTGTTAAAGGAAAAAAGTAGGACAACTATGTAATGATTAAGGTTTCAGCAGGAAGATGTCACTATAATAAATGTATATGCACCTAATTATATGGCACCTGGCATCTTAAAATAATGTTAGTAGATGTAAAGGGAGACATAAACTCCAATACAATATTGGGGGACTTCAATACCCTATTTTCAGCAATGAACAGATCAATTAGACAGAAAATCAGCAAGGAAACAACAGTTCATAGACACCGTAGAACAAATGTACTTAACAGATATCTACGGAACTTTTCACCCCACAGTTGCAGACTACACATTCTTCTCACTAGTGCATAGAACTTTCTCTAGGATAGACCACATCCTAGAACTAAAGCAAGTCTCAGTATATTAAAAAATATTCAAATCATACCCTGCATCGTCTCTGACCACAGTGAAATGAAGCTGGAAATCAACAACTTAAGAATCTCTACAAAATATGTAAACACATGGAGACTGAACAACATGCTCCTGAATGAACAATGCATCACAGAAGAAATCAAAAGAGAAATTAAAAAAATTGCTGGTAACAAATGAAGACAATACAACATATCAAAATTTATAGGATACAGCAAAAGAAGTGTTCAAGAAGAAATCTTATAGCAAATGTTGCCTACATCAAGAAATTTGAAAATCACCAAGTAAATGAGCTATCAGTGAATCTCCAGGACCTAGAAGAACAACAGCAAAAGAAACTCAAAATTTGTAGGAGAAAATAAATAAAATTAGAAAAGAAATAAACAAAATTGAAACCAAATAAACAACATAAAAGATCAGTGAAATGAAGAGTTGGTGTTTTAAAAAATAAACAAAATTGACACACACCATTGGCCCAACTAACCAAAAAGAAAACAGGATGGACTAGAGATGAAAAAGGAAATTTAAAAACAGATAGTTAAAAATAAAATGCTATTCAAATCTCTTCTGATGTGCTTCACTGCCTGATTCAACTCTCACATACTTTAAGGAATAAAAAGACAAAAAAGTCTATTGTGTCATCATGTATTCTTCCCTATTCTATTTTTTAGAACTTTCTGTACTTTGAGTCTTTGGAGACATTGGCTCTTTCTTTTATTTTTTGACAGCAAAGTGGACAGTGAGAGAGAGAGAGACAAAGAGAAAGGTCTTCCTTTACCGTTGGTTCACCGCCCAATGGCCGTCGTAGCCGGCGCGCTGTGACTGGTGCACCATGCTGATCCAAAGCCAGGAGCCAGGTGCTTCTCCTGGTCTCCCATGTGGGTGCAGGGCCCAAGGACCTGGGCCATCCTCCACTGCACTCCCTGGCCACAGCAGAGAGCTGGACTGGAAGAGGAGCATCCGGGACAGATTCCAGCTCCCCGACTAGGGCTAGAACCCGGTGTGCCGGCACTGCAGGCGGAGGATTAGCCTAGTGAGCTGTGGCGCTGGCCAACATTGGCTCTTTTTTTTTTTTTTTTTTTTTTTTTTTTTTTTTTTTTTTTTTTTTTTTGACAGGCAGAGTGGACAGTGAGAGAGAGAGACAGAGAGAAAGGTCTTCCTTTGCTGTTGGTTCACCCTCCAATGGCCGCCGCGGCCAGCGCGATGTGGCCGGCGCACCGCGCTGATCCGATGGCGGGAGCCAGGAGCCAGGTGCTTTTCCTGGTCTCCCATGGGGTGCAGGGCCCAAGCACCTGGGCCATCCTCCACTGTACTCCCGGGCCACAGCAGAGGGCTGGCCTGGAAGAGGGGCAACCGGGACAGAATCCGGTGCCCTGACCGGGACTAGAACCCGGTGTGCCGGCGCCGCTAGGCGGAGGATTAGCCTAGTGAGCCGCGGCGCCGGCCAACATTGGCTCTTAACACTTAAAGTCAACTTACAATTATAAAATATTCTCTTCAACACACTGTTGCAAATGAGAGCCACGGATTTCAAGAAAATTGATTGTGGTGTGGATTTCTATAACTTCAATATGAATTCAAAACTCAAGAATCAACTATCCTCTTCTCAAGGACAGAAAACATTCTTGACTACATGAATGTTGGGAGTTAACACTGAATAATATGGTATAAATCACAGATCAGCAAACTATGGACCATTGCCTATTTTATAAATAAAATGTTATCACACAACAGTAATACATTTATGTATTATATATGACTCTTTTGTGCTACTGTAGCCAAAGTAGCTATTTATCAAATATGCCTGGCATGACCTAAGATATTATATATGGCCCACTGTGGAAAAAATTCTCTGACCCTGCTGTGAACTTACTTATATACAAATACAAGTGTAGAAACATAAATAAAACCTATTTGTCTCTTTTAAAAAATCACAGAAATAAAAAGAATCATCAGAAGTTAATACAAAGGACTGAATGCCAGCAAATCATGAAACCTAGAAGAAATGAGTGGATTCCTGGACACATACAACCTACCTAAATTGAACCATTAAGGCAGAAAACTTAAACAGACCAATAACCAAGGTGGAAATTGAATCAGTAATAAAGACCTCCCAAAGTAATAATCAGTAATAAAGTAATAAATCATTTATTGATTTATTAATGAATAATTAATAATTTACTTTTAAAAATTATTTAAAATTAAAAATTAATTTAAAAATCAATAAATTAATAATTAAATTGAATCAGTAATAAAGACTTTCCAAACAAAACATCCAGGACTAGATGGCTTCAAGCTGAATTGTACTCGACATTTAAAGTAGTAAAATGTTATCTTTAAATTTATAAGTTAAAGAGTTAAACAAATGCCAGTTCTTCCAAAGCTTTTCAAAACAATTGAAAGGGAGGGAATCCTCCCAATCTCTTTCTATGAAGCCAACATCACCTTAATTCCCAAACCTGAAAAAGATACAAGAGAGAAAGATTACTATAGCCCAATATCCCAGATGAACAAATATGCAAAAATCCTGAACAAAATAATAGCTAATCAAATCCAACAACACATCAGGATAATCATTCACCCAGTCTAAGTGGGATTTATCTCTGGTATGCAGAGATGGTTCATAATTTGCAAATTATTCAATGTGATACATCACATTAACAAACTGAAGAACAAAAAGTGTATGATTATCTCAATAGATCAAGAGAAAGCATTTGATAGAATACATTATCATTTAATAATGAAAACCTTAAGCAAATTGAATATAGAAGGAAAATTCCTCAACACAATCAAGGCAATTTATGACTAAAGCATGGCCAGCATCCTATTGAATGGGAAAAAGTTAGAAGCATTCCCAGTAAGATCCAGAAATAGAAAGGGATGTCCACTCTCACCATTGCTATTCAGTATAGTCTGAAAGGTTTAAATGGAGCCATTGAAATCAAATGGATCTAAATTGGAAAGGAGGAAGTCAAATTATCCCTATTTGCAGATGACATGATTCTATATACAGGATATCCAAAGGACTCCACTAAGAGATTATGGGAACTCATAAAAGAGTTTGGTAAAGTGGCAGGATGTAAAATCAACACACAAAAATCAGTAGCCTTTGTATACACAGACAATGTCATGGCTGAGAAAGAATTTCTAACATCATTCCCATTCCAAATAGCTACAAGAAAATCAAGTATCTTGGAGTAAATTTATCCAAGGACATCAACGATCTCTACAATAAGAACTACCAAACATTAAAGAAGAAAATAGCAAAAAAGACATAAGAAGATAGAAAAATCTTCCATGTTCATGTATTGGAATCATCAATATCATCAAAATATCCATACTACTAAAAGAAATTTACAAATTCAGTGTGATGCCAATCAAAATACCAAGAACATTCTTCTCAAATACTGAAAAAACTATGCTGAATTCATATAGAAATACAGGAGACTGAATAGTTAAAGCAATTTTACACAATAAAAAGCCAGAGGCATCACAATACTAGATTTCAAGACATACTACAGGGCAGTTATTCTCAAAACAACCTGGTTCTAAACTAAAAAAGGTGGATAGATCAACAGAACAGAATAGAAACTCTACAAATCAACCCATGCATCTACAACCAACTTATTTTTGACAAAGGTGTTAAAATCAATCCCTGGAGCAAGGACAGTCTCTTCAACAAATGGTGCTGGAAAAAGGATCTC
Source organism: Oryctolagus cuniculus (assembly GCF_964237555.1). NCBI lineage: Eukaryota > Metazoa > Chordata > Mammalia > Lagomorpha > Leporidae > Oryctolagus > Oryctolagus cuniculus. Next base: position 85,048,958 of record NC_091439.1, on the reverse strand, counting down.
AACATTCAGAAGTATGAAGCACCTTACACAAAAATCCACTCAGTGTGGACCAAAGACCTAAATCTATGATCTGATACCATCAGATTATTAGAGTACATTGGAGAAAAACTGTAAGACATTGGCATAGGCAAAACGTTCTTGGAAAAGACCCCAGAGACACAGCCAATCAAATCCAAAATTGACAAATGGGATTATATCTAGTTGAGAAGCTTCTGCACTGCAAAACAAACACTCAGGAAAGTGAAGAGACAAACAACAGAATGGGAGAAATTGTTTGCAAACCGCAACTGATAAAGGAATAATAACCAGAATATATAAAGAGCTCAGGAAACTCTAGAACACAAAATAAACAACTCAGTTAAGAAATGGGCAAAAAACTTCAACAGGCATTTTTCCAAAGAGGAAATCTAAATGGCCACCAGACACATGAAAAAATGTTCAGGATCACGAGGTGTCAGGGAAATGCAAGTCAAAACCACAATGAGGTTTTACCTCTCTCCAGGTAGAATGACTTTCATACACAAATCAACAAAAAAAAATGCTGTCAAAGATGTGGGGGAAAATGGTACCTTAATCCACTGTTGGTGGGAAAGTAAACTGGTACAGCCACTGTGGAAGATAGGGTGGAGATACCTCAGAAATCTGATTGTAGACCTATCATATGACCCCGCCATCCTACTCCTGGGAATTTACCCAAGGGAAATGAAATCTGTATATGTAGAAGTTATTTGTATCCCCATGTTAACTGTAGCTTAATTCACAATAGCTAAGATATGGAATCAACCCAGATGTCAATCAACTGAAGACTGAGTAAAGAAATTATGAGATATGTAAATCATGGAATACTATACAGCATTAAAAAATGAAATCCTGTCATTTGCACCAAAATGGGTGAAAACTGGAAAACATCATACTTAGCAAAATAAACCAATCCCCTAAACCAAAATACTGTATGCTCTTCCTAATCTGTGGTAACTAATAGAGCAGCTAAAAGGTAATGTAAATAAGTTAAATTCATACTTTGAATTGCCCTTGTCTCGACTGTTGAGGAACAGATTTTTCTTTTCATACTATTTGTTGAAATCTCTACTTAGGATAAATTTAATCTTATGTGTATAAAGTTAACTGAAAATAGATCTTTGTAAAAAAAATAATAATGTGAATAGGAGAGGGAAGAGAAGGAAGGGTGAGAGTGCAAGTGGAAGGGAAAGAGAAGAGGACTATGAGGATTGCCAGGCAACAGGATATACTGTCAAACATAAAGTCTAGCAAGTACTATGTTTTCAGTGTGAGAGGAGTTGAAGTAAGGGAAGGAGTATTTTCAAAAAAGAATTGTCTTTTCAATTTTCTTATCACTTAAAGTTGCTAATTCAAAATTTCAGTAAATATATATCATTTCTCTTTTCTTAAAATATTTCCATTATTTCCTCTGCTCTGGTTTCTCTAAATATCTAAATGTGGCTCAGCGAGTTTGCCCACCACCTGCAACACCAGCATCCCTTCTGAGTGTTGGTTTGGATCCTGGCTGCTTCACTTGTACCCATCTTCCTGCCAGTGCACCTGAAAAGACAGCAGATGATGGACCTAGTACCTGGACCCCTGCCACCTAGGTGGGAGACCAGGATATGGGTCCTGGCTTCTGGATTCTGGTGTAGACCTGATCCAGGCCTGGCTGTCGAAGCCATCTGGAGAGTGAATCTGCAGACAGTATTTCTATTTCTCTTTCTATCATTCTTTTCTCTCACCCCTGCCTTTTGTTTCTCTGTCTTTAAAATAATAAATAAATATTTAAAATTATAAATATCAGAGTTTAATTTCACAAATATTTACTCATTAGAAAGTTTATTAAAAGAGAAACAGGAACTGTGTGAGCCAGCCAGAGGAGGGGGAAGGGAAAGAAGGTAAAAGAGGAGGCGGAAGTAATCCCTTCCCTCCAAGGTCTGTGATACACCCATGTATGACTTCTTCCAGTTTGACAATGTGCTGTGTACTGTTGGTTTCCTACTGCTGCCATAACTAATGACCACGGGCCAGGTGGCTTTAAACAGCAAGTCTTTATTTTCTTATAACTCTGTGTATTAAGATTGTAAATCAAGGTGTCAGCAGGTTTTTTTTTTTTTTCCTTGCAGGAGACTTGTCTTTTTCCAGCATCTTCACATTATGTTACTTCTGTGTGTGTCTGTGTCTTAATCTCTTTTTATAAGAAATCCTATCAGATTAAGGAAGTCCATACAACCTCATTTTATTTTGATTACCTTTTTAAAGACCTATCTCCTAATATAATCACATTCTGAAGTACTGAGGATTCAGACTTAAGCATATGAAGTTCGGGAGATGGAAACAATTCAGCCTGTAACAAGTACTTTATATAAGTTTAAATAAATTAGAGTACAAAAAGAGTGGAACAGTCACCTCCAGCCAGTGCAGTTTGGGGGAGATTCACGATAGGGGAGTATGCATTCTGAAGTTTCATGTAAGTGTCATCACATTATGATAGGCGGAGTGTTAGGGCTCTGGAATTTTCAGTCACTGTTTAGCTTAGTGAACGTATGTATGTCACATGGGTAAGAGATGGGTAGTATTAATTTTTCAGGAAGCAAGCAATGTGTAATGTCCTTAGCTGCTGTTTACACCACAGTAATATTTAAACATGCCAAGCCCTCTGTGTTAATATTCAATGCAAATAAACATTTCGTGTTAAAGACTGTATTACTTATAAGCAAATATATAAACTGTTTCTCAAAACCGTTTCCAAATGTAAGTGCCCTAATACATGTTCTTATAGCTTTACCTCTTTGCTATTATTCTGTAATAAGAATTTGAAATACAAAATATGTAAGATTCATTTAAAATTAAAAAAAAGAACAAAATAACATTTTTGACTGTGTTTTAGTTTTAAAAATTTAAGAGTTATAAACTAGGAAATGAAAAGTTTGAAATATATGCAGATATTCTAATGTAAGTTATCTCATTCACTACTAAAATTCTTTTAGAAAAGAAATGCAACTATTCTTTTATAAAACGTAATCAGGCTGGTGTAAGATCAGAAAGTTGTTTGCAACTGCAATATAATTATTCTAATTTTTCTATATAGTAATGTAACACCTACTGTTAAACTGGATACCAAGAAAGGTCTGCTATGAGTGAGGAGGAAACCACCTCACAAATTTTTAAGTATAAAGAAATCAATATAAAATCTAACAGACTCTTAAAATGATAAAAGTTACTCTAAAATGTTTATGGGAAATTGGATTAAAATATGAGTTTATTTTTGTGCAATATCAGTTTTCAAATCCATGCATAGTTTTTTTTTTCATGCTAAGTCAGTTTTACACCATCTATATTTTTGAAATTTTGTTAACTGTCTCTCAATTCTGTTATATTACCACAATAACAGTTCCCACCCCAATTGAAATTGACACATTATTAGAAAATTCTATGATACTTAGTTTAATTTTAGAAAAATGGCATGCTAGGCCAGCGCTGTGGCTCAATAGGCTAATCGCCGGGTTCTAGTCCCGGTCGGGGCGCCGGATTCTTTCCTGGTTGCCCCTCTTCCAGTCCAGCTCTCTGCTGTGGCCCAAGAAGGCAGTGGAGGATAGCCCAAGTGCTTGGGCCCTGCACCCACATGGTAGACCAGGAGAAGCACCTGGCTCCTGCCTGCGGATCAGCGTGGTGCGCCGGCCATTGGAGGGTGAACCAAGGGCAAAAAGGAAGACCTTTCTCTCTGTCTCTCTCTCTCACTATCTACTCTGCCTGTCAAAAAAAAAAAAATGGCATGCTATAAGATATGTCTAAATATACCAATGCCTAAAATTGATCTGTTATTTCATATAGTTTATATTGGTACCAGCTTATTATTTTGATTTAAATAATTAGTTTTCATTGAAGTATGTTCCATTTATCATCTTTTAAATGATTCTGTATAAGTCATTTTAGAATACATGTTTACAAAGAACCAAACAGAGCTCTCTGACCACATCCATCACATGCCTCTAAGGATCCATTAAAAGCAGACAGTCCACTTAATCTAGAGTCACAGTATAACGAGAAAAAACACCACAGCAAAGAAACCAAAGAATATCTCCACAATGCCAAGCAACAAACAAAGAAACCGAGGAAACAAGAGCAAGGAAGACACTATGGCGCCCCAAATGAAAAAGACACCCCAATTCAAGATTATGAAGATGATGAGATAGAAGAAATGCAAGAAACAGATCTCAAAAAATTGATAAGAACATTAAGAAGTTCTAAAAAACAAATTCTTGAACTACAGAAATCCTTACTGGACAAGATAGGAAATCTATCACGTGAAAATGAAATATTAAGGAGGAATCAAAATGAAATGCAGCAACTAGGAGACATGAAATGGTGATAGTGAAGAGAAATCATAATGAAATGAAGAATTCAATAGATCAAATGACAAACACATTGGAGAGCCTTAGAAACAGAGTCAGTGAAACAGAAGAGAGAATATCAGACTTAGAAGACAGAGAACAGGAAAATATACAGTCAAACCAAAGAAAAGAAGAGGAAATTAGAAATCTAAAAAATATTGTCGGGAATCTAAGGATACTATTAAAAAAACCAACATTCAAGTTCTAGGAGTTCCTGAAGGCATGGAGAGAGAAAAAGGATTAGAAGGCCTTTTTAGTGAGATACTAGCAGAAAATTTCCCGGGTTTGGAGAAGGACAGAGACATCCTAGTACAGGAAGCTCATAGAACCCCTAATAAACATGACCAAAAGGGATCCTCACCATGAAATGTTGTAATTAAACTCACCACAGTGAAACATAAAAAAAAAAATTCTAAAATGTGCAAGAGAGAAACGTCCGATTACTCTCAGAGGATCTCCAATCAGACACACAGCGGTCTTCTCATCAGAAACCCTACAAGCTAGGAGGGAATGGCGAGATATAGCCCAAGTACTAAGAGAGAAAAACTGCCAGCCCAGAATATTATATCCTGCAAAGCTCTCATTTGTGAACGAAGGTGAAATAAAGATCTTTCATAGCAAACAGAAATTGAAAGAATTTGTCACCACTCGTCCAGCCCTGCAAAAGATGCTTAAAGATGTGCTACACTCAGAAACACAGAAACATGGCCATCAGTATGAAAGAAGGTAAAGGAAGAAAAACTCCCAGTAAAAGATCACAGGAAGCTCAAAGAATATACTAGAAAATATCTCTGGGAAAATGGCAGGGCAAAGTCACTACTTATCAATAGACACATTGGACGTTAATAGACTTAATTCTCCAGTTAAAAGGTACAGACTGGCTGAATGGATTAAGGAACAAAACCCATCTATTTGCTGCCTACAAGAAACAAATCTTTCCAACAAAGATGCATGCAGACTGAAAGTGAAAGGTTGGAAAAAGATATTCCATGCCAACAGAAACCAAAAAAAAAGCAGGTGTAGCCATCTTAATATCGAACAAAATAAACTTTAACACAAAAACTGTTAAGAGAGAAAAAGAGGGGCACTATATAATGGTTAAGGGTTCAATTCAACAGGACGATGTAACTATTATAAATGAATATGCACCTAATTACAGGGCACCAGTTTATTTAAAAGATATGTTAAGGGACTTAAAGGGAGACTTATATTCCAATACAATAGTGCTGGGGGACTTCAATACTCTACTCTCAGAAATAGACAGATCAACCAGACAGAAGATCAACAAGGAAACAGCAGATTTAATTGACACTATTGCCCAAATGTATCTAACAGATATCTACAGAACTTTAATTCTTCATTTATAGAATTTTCATTCTTCTCAGCAATGCATGGAACCTTCTCCAGGATCAAGCACATACTAAGCCATAAAGCAAGTTTCAGCAAATTCAAAAGAATTAGAATCATACCATGCAGCTTCTCAGACCACAGTGGAATGAAGTTGGAAATTAGCAACTCGGGAATCCCTAGAGAGTACGCAGACACATGGAGACTGAACATCATGCTCCTGAATGAACACTGGGTCATAGAAGAAATCAAAAGAGAAATCAAAAACTTTCTGAAAGTAAGTGAGGATAACAACACACCATATCAAAACTTATGGGATATGGTAAAAGCAGTGTTGAGAGAAAAGTTTATAGCAATAGGTGCCTATGTCAAGAAACTAGAAAGGCACCAAATAAATGAGCTTTCAATGCATCTTAAGGATCTAGAAATACTGCAGCAAACGAGACGCAAATCTAGTAGGAGAAGAGAAATAATTAAAATCAGGAAATAAATCAATAGGATTGAATCCAAAGAAAAACATTTAAAAATCAGCCAAATGAAGAGCTAGTTTTTTGAAAAAATGAATAAAATTGACACACCATTGGCCCAACTAACTAAAAAAAAGAAAAGACCCAAATCAATAAAATCAGAGATGAAAAAGGAAATGTAACAACTGACACCACAGAAATAAAAAGAATCATCAGAAATTACTACAAAGAGTTGTATGCCAGCAAACAGCGAAATCTATCAGAAATGGATGGATTCCTGGAGACATACAATCTACCTAAACTGAGCCATGAAGACATAGAAAACCTAAATAGAACCATAACTGAGACATAAATTGAAATAGTAATAAAGGCCCTCCAAAAAAAATAAATAGGTGTTTACATTTGAAATCTTGTATCTGTTGAGATATTAGAAAATCAATGATCTATGCTTGACATTTGAATATTATACACCTGTTATATTAAATACATGTCTGTTAATTTAAGAATATCTTTAAGCATTGTATTAAATATAGAAGAGTCAACAGTCTACAACTCAAGGCTGTAGATTTTTGGAACCTTACTTTCCTTGTATTCACAGAGCCAGTGACAAAGAAATTTATGGACCCTCTGGGTAATCCTTAACTCATGAGTGACGAGTTTAGAGATACACATTCCCAAATCCTCTACATCTGTTCAAGACACCTCTTAAGTGCAAAGGACACCCTGTCCTGTGAAATTGGACAAGTATCCATCTGGAAACTTGGCTTTATATTGTGCCCTTGCTTGGTCTGCGCCACCAGGTGTAAAGATTTCCATACCCTCTAGCTCTGTGACTACAAAGTAAATTAGGTTCTCAAAATTTAAGGAGAGCATTTTGATAGAGATGCTGGCACTGACTGTTAAAATGAAAGTATACTGATGAAAATGATAGAGGGATCTCAAGGGATATGGTGAAACAATGAAAAATCTGTTACAAATAGTTTATATCAATATCCATTTTATTTTGGACAAACATTTAAGTTGGTTTCCAGCTTCAGGCTACTATGAATAACAATGCTGTAAGGATTCTTTGATTTATCTTCAGCATCTATTAAAATAGAAAATACACTTAGCAGTAGTGTTTCTGGGTTGTACCTGATTGTTAGCTTCTCATTTTCTAGAAAATATTAAGTGTTCATAGCAGTTTGGTTTTTTTAAAGATTTATTTATTTGAAAGGCAGAGTTACAGAGAGGCAGAGACAGAGAGAAAGAGGTCTTCTATCTACTGGTTCACTCCCCAGATGGCCGCAATGGCCAGAGCTGCGCTGATCTGAAGCCAGGAGCCAGGAGCTTCTTCCAGGTCTCTGACGCAGGTGCAGGGGCACAAAGACCTGAGACACTTTCTACTGCTTTCCCAGGCCATATTGGAGAGCTGGATCAGTAGTGGAGCAGCTCGGACTTGACCCAGCACCAGTATGGGATGGGCCTTACCTGCTATCTCACAGCACCAGCCCCCATAGCAATTTTAACACTTTGTATTCTCATCACAAGTGTGTTCGACTTTAACTTGCCCAATATTATCAAAACTTAAGATTTGTCAGTCTCTTATTATTTGAGAAGCAGAGAGACACACAGAGAGAGAAATCCTCTTTATATTCTGGTTCACTCCCCAAATGCTTGCAACATCCCTGGGCTGGGCCAGACCAAAGATGGGAGCCAGCCTGAAGACTGAAGCCAGAAATTCAGCCTGGGTCTCTCACGTGGATGCCAGGAACTCAACTACTTAAGACATCACCCACAAGGTACACTTTTACAAAGTAAGAAACTGGAATTAGAAGCAGAGCCAAGACAAGAACGCAGGCACTCTGATACGGATTACAGACATCTCAAGTGCCCTCTTAACTAAAAGAAACCCTTCCGCTGCTAGTCTCTTTTTTGGTCATACTGGTGAATTTGCATATGTACCTAGTTGTGACATTAATCTGCATTTCCTGATTTATGATGGGGTTGTACATATTTTTCATTTATATTAACCATTTAGATACCCTCTTCTGTGAACTTATATTTCAATTTAAATGATTGCCCCCTCACTTTTTTTTGGCAAGTTGTCCTTTTGTTGATTTATAAGAGTTCATTTTATGGCTTAGATTTCATCCCTCTATCAGTTCCATCATGTAGTAGGCTGAATAATGCTCCCAAAACATGTTAGGTCCTTCTGAATATATCAGGTCCGAAAGCCCTTGTATTTGTAAGTGTTAATTTCTGTGGTAAAGATTTTTTGGACATGATTAAATTGAGGAGGTGAGATGAGCCAGGATATCCAGGTGGGCTGTAAATGCAATCATATGCATTGTTTTAAGATAGCGCAGGGAAAGATTTGGCACAGACACAATAGATAAGGTGATAAAGAGAGTCTGATTTGATGCAGCCTGCAGAAGCTGAAAGAAGCAAGGAACAGATACTCCCTTAGGGTCTGCTGACACTTTGATTTTGACTCAATAATATTGATTTCAGACTTCTGGCATTTAGAACTATGAGAGAATATATTTCTTCACTTCTACTTCACTGTGTTTATGATAATCAGTTGCAGAACCTTTAAGAAATGAATACATATGAGTACAAAATAGTGTTTTTATTGTATATCTTTCATTTTCATTCTTTTGATGATGTCTTAATTAACAGTTGCTCCCAATATGTGGTCCATATTATTAGTCTCTCCTTTTTTTTTTTTTTCTTCTTTTTTTTTTTTTTTGGACAGGCAGAGTGGACAGTGAGAGAGAGAGAAGACAGAGAGAAAGGTCTTCCTTTGCCGTTGGTTCACCCTCCAGTGGCTGCCACGGCTGGTGTGCTGCGGCCAGTGCACCATGCTGATCTGAAGGCAGGAGTCAGGTGCTTCTCCTGGTCTCCCATGGGGTGCAGGGCCTAGGCACTTGGGCCATCCTCCACTGCACTCCCGGGCCACAGAAGAGAGCTGGCCTGGAAGAGGGGCAACTGGGACAGAATCCGTCACCCTGACCAGGACTAGAACCTGGTGTGCCGGCACCGCTAGGCGGAGGATTAGCCTGTTGAGCTGCGGCACCAGCCTCCTTTTGTTTTTGCCATGTTTAATGTTCTCCTGACCAAAGGACACAGAGATATTCTTCCACATTATTTTTATCTTTGAAATTGACATCTATCATCCAGCGGGGATGTAAGAAGTAGGGTGGTCAGGTTTAATTTTTCCCACCTGTATGTTTATCCCTCTGATTCAGAATATTTTTAAAAGCGACTGGCCATCCCCATCTATACTTTAGAGATGGCTTTGCTGTCGGCAAGAGGACTAAATACTGCATGGCAGATGTGTTACTCTGTTTTCTCCTCTGTCCCACTGGCCTTTTTGTCCTTGCATAAGTGGACCTCTCTGAAGTAATTTACCTTCATAAGAACTCTTTGTAATCGGTAGAGTAGTTTCCCATCTTCTTGTTCTTCAAGAGTGCCCTGGCTTGTTGACCTTTTTGAAAAAGTTTTGCAATCATTTTGCCAATTCTCACAAAGAAAAATCTGATGGGAGTTTAACTGAATTTTGTTGAGTCTGGAGAACAGTTTGCAGAGGATATTTGGCTGACATAAATCCCACTTGCTCTGGGTGAATGATCTTTCTGGTGTGTTGTTGGATTTGATTAGCTCATATTTTGTTGCATCTGCATTCATCAGGAATATTGTTCTATAGTTCTATTTCTCTGTTGTATCTCTTCCTGGTTTAGGTATTCAGGTGATGAAGGCTTCATAAAAGTTATTTGAGAGGATTCCCTCCTTTTCAATTGTTTAATTAGCTTGAGAAGAATTGGTATTAGTTCTTCCTTAAGTATCTGTTAGAATTCAGCAGTGAAACCATCCAGTCCTGGGCTTTTCTTTATTGGGTCTTTATTACTGATTCAATCTCCATCTTGGTTGTTGGTCTGTTTAGGTTTTCTGTGTCCTCATGACTCAATTTTGGTAGATTGTATATGTCCAGAAATCTATCCATTTCTTCTATGTTTCTCAATTTGTTGGCATACAGCTCTTAGTTGTAATTCCTGAGGATTCTTTTTATTTCTGTGCTGTCTGTTGTAACATTTGCTTTTTCATCTCTGATTTTATTCATTGGGTCTTCTCCCTCTTTTTTTTTGGTTAGGTGGGCTAATGGTTTATCAATTTTATTTATTTTTTCCAAATTCTGTAACACTGGGGTGAAAATTTCTGTAGATACCTGTTAGGTCCATTTGGCCCTTAGTGTCAATTACCTATGTTTTGTTTCGTTGTTTTTCTGTCTTTTTGATCTGTTCATTGATGAAACCAGGTGTTTAACCCCCCTGTAACTATTGTATTGGAGACTATGTGTCCTGTCTGACTCATTGACATTTCTTTTAAGTAGCCAGGCACCCTATAATTGCATGCATATACACTTATTATAGTCACATCTTCCTGTTGAATTGATCCCTTAGTCTTTATATAGTGCCTGTCTTTGTCTCTTTTAAAAGTTTTGTGTTGAAGTCTATTTTATCTGATATTAGGCTGGCTATGCCAGCTCTTTTTTGGTTTCTGATCTGCACAGTACTCACTCTGCTCATGGTTCTCACTGCTGTGACCCTTCTCAGACAACCAAGGAGCTCCAAGCATGTGGATCCCCACCCATTGTTTGCACAGAAACCCAGCTACGCCCTGCACCCCCTTGTGTGGCCACTTGGTTCCCACCATCTCAGCACACAATGCTCCCACAGTCACTGGGTGTAGAGGTTCCACTCTGCCCTGCCAGCCCATCCAGTCAACAGGGGAACAGCTTCTGGAGACAGCTCCACCTAGAGCTCCCGGGAGACTGGGAGCACCTCACAGCCCTACATGTGTGCCTACTCACCTGTCAGTTTTTCCAGCCAGTCTCAAAATCAGTGGGCACTGTGGATTTTTCCCTATGCTAGAATCTCTAAATTACACACCTATTCAGGAGCCATTGGCCAAATGTTGCCCTCTCCCTGTCACTGCTGCCAGTACTGCTGAGAATAAGACATCCTATCTCAACCAGTTGCTGTGCACATGCATAAAGGCTTTTGAAGCTGCTGCCCAAACTCAGAGCGACACCCACCCTTTCTCACCCAGGCAGCAAGCACCATTGTAAGGAGGATAGGGTGAAATAAACATGCTCCTTTTACTCCCATTGCATCCATGGTTAACAGCGAGCCCAGTAGGGCTCCAGTCCAGACATACTCTCCCTCCTGCTATATCACCATGGGTTGCTGCAGTCTGGTCTCACCTCCAACTCCAGGCTGCCTCTCACTCTGACTCTCCCAGCTGCTGTAGTCACGTGTTGTATCCACATTCATGCCGTGCATACACATCTTCCACACATGTCCACAGCTTTCCTCTTCCTTTTGTAGAATTCTACTTTTCTCTCTAATTCTCCTCTGAGAGTGCACTCCCTATGTTTTTTTTTTTTTTTTTTTTTTTTTTACTATCTATCCCTAGCCTGGTGCAGTATGTCATTCCCTATTCTGCCATCTTGGAATCTCATTTTGGAACATTATTGTTGAGAAATTATCCTATGTTTAGTAATATTTTCCTTTCATTTCTACTGTTTTTTAATTTTTCTTTTTATTATTTTAAATTTACAGAACAAAAATTGTGTGGTAGTACTGTAATGAGTTCCCATATTCCCCTCACCAATTTCCCCTATTAACATTTGATATTTCCTAGGTTTCTTTAAACCACTCCATAATATCATGTCAGTGTAACTATATCTGTAGAATTTTTTATCACTTCATTCTCGTTGATTATTATAACATAGCTACTGTGGTTCTATACTGTACACTTATTCTGTCACATGAGAAAAGGTAGAACTTAAAATCTTTCTGATCATGTCTTTATGTTCATACTTTGGTAGATTTTCCTTTCTGTCTTATCCAATATTGGCATGCCTCGCTTCCAGTCCCAATTCCAGTTCCAAAACCCAGCTTCCTGATAATTTACATTTTGGGAGGCAGCAGTTCAAGTAGTTGGGTCCCTGCCATTCATATTGGGGATGACTAAATTCCAGCCATTGTGGACATTTGGGGAATGAAGATGGGAGCTTTCTCTGTTTCTTTGCCTTTCAGATAAAAAAATAGGCATAACAGTATCATATATTTTGTGGTGTTTACATGGTATATTTTTTCTCCATTATTTTATATTCAAGCATTCTCAGTCCTGCTATTTTGGATAATACAGGAAGAAAATGATTTATGTTTTCAATGTGCCTTTTAATTGATGTATTTTTCCACTTATGTTTGCTGTAACTATTAGGGTTTAAATTGATCATAATACTCAATGCTTAGTATTTCACCCACATGTCACATGCTATTTTCCCTTTTCCTTTATTTCTCAATTACTTTGTATTTGGTATAATTTTATTATTTTTCCTGTTTTTAGTTATTCCTTTATACTTCTCTTGATGATTGCCATAGGGACTATACAAACCATTAACATAATTAGTTTTTAACCTTTAATCAATCAATGCTAATTAAAGCATAAATTATATATATATTACAATACATAATACTGAAATATAATTTTTATTCAATCAAATGCACTCTTTTTAAATGATTAATGGAATGAATTTTGGGAAGTATATGCTAGTGTAACATATATACAAGATTTACAATATTTGCATCACCTCCAAAGATTCTTTCTGCTGCTTCCTAGTCAGTCCCCTGGTCAAGCAAACACTGATTTCTCTCTTGTTACTATTGATGAGATTTGTCTTTTCCAGGGTTTTTGTATTCTCTTTTGTGTCTGGCTTCCTCTGCTCAGAATATTGTTTTTTGGATTTATCTCTATGACCTGATAATTATTGGGAGTTTGTTAATTTTTATTGCTAAGAAGCAGTCTTTGCCGTGGATTTGACACTATTTGCCCATTCACGTGTTGAAAGGCTTCTGTGTGGTTTCCAGTGACAGGCAGTTTGGAATAAGCTGCTGTAATACCCATGGACAACTCTTTGCTCAGTTGTGTTTTCATTTCTATTGAGCAAACACTTTGAAATAGGGTTGCCAGGTCGTATAGTAAGAATGCGTTTAGCTTATTAAAAACTGACAAACTGTTTTCTAAAGTGAGTTTATCATTTTACTTTATCAGAAGCAGGAGAATTTTGGTCCTCTGCCAATACTGGTATTTTTCAAGTTCTTAATTTCTTCTATCTTTAATTTTTATCTCCTTGATGAATAATTTTAGTCATTTGCTAAATGGCCACATACATATCACATTATTGTAATGTGTTCAAATCTTTTCTCTATTGTGATTAAAGTTTTGATTTGTCATTATTGAATCATTAAAGTTCTTTATGTATATTTTGTATATATTGTTTTCTATAAGATATATAATGAATATTTTCACTCCATCTTTTTCTTAACAATAAGTCTTAAACTGTAAGTCTGTGACTTTTCATGATTTTTCAATGTTTTTTAGTGAGTAGAAATTAAAAATTTCAGTGAATTTGGTTTATTTTTTCTTTACAGGTCATGCTTCTGGTGTTGTAGCTTAACAATATTTACATAATCAAAAATAGAGAAGAACTTTTCCTGCTTTCCTCTTGAAATTTTATGGTTTTATTTTGAATTGGTTTCTGTATAGGGTTGAAGTTTATTTCTATGCATGCGAGTATCTAATTATTCCATCACCATTTGATGGAAATACTATTGTTTTTCCTGTTGATTTGTACTTCAAAATCTTTTAAGGAAATGGCTTTGCTGACTAATTCTCCCAAATATTTAAAGGAGCAAAATAACTCAAATTGTGGACACATTTTTTTCAGAATACAGAAAAGGAAAGAATTCCAAAGCAAGTATCACTTTGATAACAGAATTGGACAAAAACAAATAATACTGAAATATAATTTTTATTCAATCAAATGAACTCTTTTTAAATGATTAATGGAATGAACTTTAGGGAAGTATATGCTAGTGTAACATCTGTGTAACAGTCAAATATACAATATTTGGGGAAAGATCAAAAATTAAATTATACTTCAACATCACTCATGAACATATATATATATGAATATTAAACAAAAAACTTTCTAATTTGAATCCTGTGAATATTCTTACTGATTTTATACCTGTAAGTACTTATTTTCTACTTACTTTAACATTTTATGAGCGTGTACTGTACTCTGAAATTATAATTGCTTGTTACACCTTTCATTTTTTTAGAAGTTTCTGATTCATGTATTTTGAAGCATTTTCATTGAGTGTGTACAAATCTAGGATTGTAATATCATGAAACATATATTTTGCTTTTCCTTTTAACACATTTGTATCTTTTTTACACTGTGTTTCTTACAGATTGCACATAGTTGCTCTTTTTATCCTTTCTGATAATCTTGGTCTGCCTGGTGGTGTGATTATACCATTTATAGTAATGTAATTATTCATACAATTGGGGCAAATGCTACAATGTAACTAATTGTTTATCTGTTGTGACTCTTATTCTACCTCTTTAATGAATTGTTTCTCATAATTCCATTTTATCTACATTAGTTTTTATTTATACATCACTCCTAAATCTTTTTTAGCAATCATACTATATAATTATATAATGTATAACTTCAGTAAACTAGTGCCTATTTTTAAATAAAGTGCATCTTTTTTATGTAATAAAAACATTACCATTTATATTCCAAATCCCTTCCACATCCCTGTGTTATTAGTGTTATAAATTTTAATTTACATATTCAGTAATACATAATATCTTGCTATTTGCATTATATCATTCATGCTTTAGATTAATTAGAAATAAGAAATATATGAATTGTGTACTTGACCTCCTTTAATACATGCCCTACATTCTTCGTTGACTTACATAGGTCCAAGATTTGTCTTGAAATATATTCCTTATGTTTGAAAATCTTTAACATTCCTCATAGTGCAAGTCTACTGGCAGTGGATTTTACATGTTTGTGGGTTTTTCTGCAAAAGTGTTTATTTCTTTTTAATTTTTAATGTTTGTATACACACATACACATAGATGTGGTTTAATTCTGGGTTGACAGATTTTTTTCACTTTAAAAATTTTAATTCATTATTTTATGACTTATATAATATCTGCCAAGAATTCATCTACACTTCCTAATTTTATTCCTGTGTGTGTAACGTGTGCTTTTCCTTCTGGTTGTCATCTAGATTAACTCTTTATTTTTGGTTTTTAGCAATTTGAATATATATTGCTAGCAGGATTATTTTGTTTGCCCATTTAAAAATTTGTTTTAATTTATCCTACTTAGTGTTCACTGAGTTTCTTTGAAATTTTGTGTCTGAAATTAATTTTGGAAAATTCTCAGCCATTTTTTTCTCCAAATGTTTGTATCTGTTTTTCATTCTCTTCTTCCTTTGAGGTTCCTATTAAACGTATTAAACGTGTATTAGACTACTGGATAATGACCTGCATTTCTTGAATGTTCTATTTTGTTGTTTCATTCATTTTCTCCATTCTTTGTTCTACATTTTGGTGTATTTCTATTGAATTATCTTCAAGTCCAGTGATTCTTTTGCTTTTCTAATAAGGAGCCATTTAACAACACTTTTCTTCTCTGTTACTGTTTGTGTGTTTGATTTTCCATTTCAGCATTTCCTTTTGGTTCTTTCTTATGGTTTCCTCCTTTGTGCTGAAATTACCTCTAAATCTGCACATCTTTCACCTTTCCCTTAAAGGTTTTAACATATTAATCGTAGTCATTTTAAAGCTACTGTTCAATTTTTCCAAAAATCATTGTCATATCTAATTCTGTTGATTGTTTTGATTCTAGTCCATGCCTCTTCTCCTCTTTTTCCTTGTCCTTCTCCATCTTCTTTTTTTGTCTTGGAATTTTTTCCAGAGCTGGATATGTTTTATGGGACAGTAGAAACAGAAACAAATAGATTTTATGACTAGAAAGGCCCATGCCTTTCCTTCTTCTGATTTTTTTTTTTTTTTTTTTTTTTTTTTTTTTTTTAGTGTACCATGGACTTCAAATTCTTGTGGTATGAACTTGTACTGAGGATAGGGGCTGGTTTTACAGAGTGTTTGTTTTAATAGATTTGCCCTTGGCTCCAGGTCTTCCCTTTGCACTTTGCATGAGGATGTCTTATATGTTCTTGTTCCTCTCCCAAAAGTGGGAAGATTCTGGTTCCTCAGTGTTTGCTATTCTTCTGTGGCTTGGGATAGGCAAGCATCTCTTCAATGATCCTTCAGGTAGGAACATCTCAGTGACTCTGCACCAACCCCAAATTTCAGTTGGGCCATACATGTGCTCTTCCATCTTCCCCAGCCAAAACGTGGGCATTTCTGAGTTTCCTCCCCTGGCTGCACTGAGTTCTCACAAGGTCTGCTAGGATGATAGTGTTTGTTGCCTTTGGTTCTCCATTTTAGGCTTTTTGTTTGTTCCATAGAGGAAATGAGGGGAAAGATCAAAATAGGGTGTTGTGCCTTTTCTACAGTGGCTACTCAGCTCTGACATGCCTGCATATAATTTATAGGAGGCTTTCTCGTGACTCTTACTGGTCTTTTTTAAAGATTAACCCTGAGAATTGGTATTTCTCTGTGTCTGTGGTTCCCAAGTGTCCTACAGTGTCTTGCTATCCCATATGCAACTTTCAACACTGACATCATAAATAAGAGTTTCAATTGTTAAATCAACAACAGGAGTCACTGTGCACTTACTCCCCATGTAGGATCTCTGTCCTTCATGTGTTGTACTATGTGAATTAATGGTATAACTACTACTCAAACAGTACTTTATACTTTGTGTTTCTGTGTGGGTGCAGTCTGTTGAAATCTTTACTTAGTATATACTAAATTGATCTTCTGTATATAAAGATAATTGAAAATGAATCTTGATGAAGAATGGGATGGGAGAGGGAATGGGAGATGGGATGGTTGTGGGTGGGAGGGTGGTTATGGTGGGGGGAGCCACTGTACCCCAAAAGTTGTACTTTGGAAATTTATATTTATATTTATTAAATAAAATATTAAAAAATAAGCAGATTATTTTCCAGATATGTTTTGGTAGCAGGTAAGCACGTGCTCATGATCTGTCTTTGGAGATGCTTATCTTTCCTTAGATTTTATATTAGTTGTTTGGTAATTTCAATTCTCCAATGAGTACAAGGGAAGTTTTGCAGTTTGCAGATTGCATAAGGTATAGTAGTTCTTGTAAAGGGTGGCAATAAATCTCTGTTTAGCCTTCTACCTCTGATATGGAAACAGATATTCATTTTAAAGTAGTTAATTGTAAGGGACGGAAGAGATCTTAGTTGTAGGCATTGGAGTTGAGTAGAAAGCAGTCTGAGCTTTTTGTTGGTCAATAGTCATCAAAGGAGAGAGACAGGAGTCGACAGTACTCCAAAGAGGGAAAATACAGATGGGCAGTTGTGTTATTTCCTGATTTGTTTTGTCTGCCTGTTTATGTTATAGGAACGCTCTAACTGTAGATTATTTGCTCTGCTATTTGAGAGACATGAATAGAACCAAGGGCTAATGCAAAATTGGCCCCTTTGGAATTGGCTCTAACAAAAGCAAAGACACAGAACAGTGATCATGAATAAAAAATGTTAAACAATTTGTAAGACATTAAAATTTAGAGCGTCTTCTCTTGTCATTTGATTTCGAAGTAATTCTTCAATGTTGTCTCAATTATAAATTATTAGAAGTATTATGGGAGTGAAATAAGAGGACCATAAATCATACAGAACAAGAGCTTAGAAGACTGCTTAGAAGATTGTGCTGTTGAACTATTAAGTTTACCCTTTATCCTTCAGGATAATGTAAGCGATAGTTGTATTGGACAGGGAATGCAAATTCTGCATAATCCAATTAATAATAAATCCTAGAAGCCGGTGCCATGGCTCAGTAGGGTAATTCTCCGCCTGCAGTGCCAGCACCCCAGGTTCTAGTCCCAGTTGGGGCGCCAGATTCTGTCCTCGTTGCTCCTCTTCCAGTCCAGCTCTCTGCTGTGGTCTGAGAGTGCAGTGGAGGATGGCCCAAGTGCTTGGGCCCTGCACCTGCATGGGAGACCAGGAGGAAGCACCTGGCTTCTGGCTTCAAATCGGCACAGCGTGCTGGCAATAGCGGCCATTTGGGGGGTGAACCAACAGAGAGGAGACCTTTCTCTCTGTCTCTCTCTCTCTCTCACTGTCTAACTCTGCCTGTCAAAAAAAAAAAAAGAATAATAAATCCTAGATAGGCCTTTGTCACTGCTTAAGAAACAAATATTCCATTTCTAAGCTGTAACTTGTTCAGTGTGCAGTGCAATTCCATTAGCACTCAGTGGTCAGCAAAATCATCTGCCTCATTCATTTTACTAGCAAGTATTTTTATACTTCTACAGGAACAAATAAAACAATTCTAGCTCAAATGGTCCTGTTCCTTCTCTTTGGTGCTTTAGTAACAAAGGGCTCTTGTCAGTTGTAAGATAGTCTGTCTCATCAGAGGTATCTGAGAGCTTAGAATGTGTAGACTGTGCTTTCTCTCCATTCATGCCCTGGTTCATGGGCATGAAAGAAAAAGGTATGTGTACTTTTTTGACTCCTCATTTTCCGTCAAAACAATCTTTTGAAAGAGGGTAAATGTGCTTTTACTTTGCATTTTAGGTAGCTCTAACATAAAAAAAAAAAAGTGGAGCCTATCTTGTGTCAAATGTAACAGTTCTCCCAAAGAGAATCAAATAAAATGATAGATTAATATGTTTTATTCTTAATTTAAATTTTCTGCACTCCTAGTCTTTCATTTTTTTTATTGGAGAGGCAGAGAAATGGAGTGATAGAGAAAAGGAGGAAGACAAGCAGAAAGGGAGGGAAGAAGAAAGAGAGATAAAGAGAATTCTTGTCAGTTGGTTCACTCCACAAGTTCTCACAATGGCCAGGACTGGGTCAGGCCGAAGTGAAGAGCTGAGAACTCTAGGTCTCCCATGTAGGGATAAAGATCTATCACCTTCTGCCTCCCACATTCACAGTAAGCTACAATCAGGAGAGAAGCCCAGACTTGAAATCCAGCAGTCCGAAATGGAATTGAGGTGTCTTAACTATCAGATAATCACTTCCTCCCTTATCTTTTATTCTTTAAGAAAAGAATAGTTCAGATACTTGATTAGCTACCATGGCTGAGTCTCTGAAACTATCTTTATCCAAAACTGTCACACTTTACCTAATACATATGAAAACACATTTAAGCTGAAAAATTTTCTATTTCTCACCACCATCAATGAGTTTAAATTCTTTTTCCAAATACTGAAGTTATTTTTTTAGGCTCCTCGATACCCAACATCAGGAGTCAGCACACCATGATCTGTAGCCAAATCCAGCCATGGACTAAAATGACTTTTATATATTTGATAGTTAAAAAAGCAAGCAAAAGGAGAAGGATATTTTATGACATATGAAAATTATATGATGTTCAAATGTTAATGTTTATAAACAAGGTTTTATTGGAACCCAGACACATTCATTTGTTCGTGAGTTATTTATGGATGCTTTCAGACTAAAATGACAGAATTGAGGAGTTACATTTGAATATAAACCCACAAAGCCTTAAATATTTATTTGCCCAAAAATTTTGACAACATCTGTCATACATAAAGTAACTAGATCTAGATCATGAATATTTCAAGTGGAAAATATTGTGACAAACAGTAGATGATGGATGCAATGGGGTAGATATTGGCCACAGTACTATAGAATTAATGACTTTCTAAGATGTATTGGAACTTTATAAAATAATGTGTTTAGCATATATGATTACATTCAGCTAACCCTAATAGCCTTAAAAAATTTACAGACTTTGATTTGGATTTTATCATTTTATGTGAAGAATAATTTTTTCAGTAATGAGAAAATTTCTCAAATCATGCAAAAATTAATGCAACTTTTCTGTAATCACTCCCATCAGTGTTTGATTTTTCTTTTGTTCTGCTGAGTACTTGAGCCTTAGCCACCCATGTGGTTGACAATGATGGAGTTCCTGTCTCCTGGCTTTAGTCTCACCTGGTTTAGACATCTCTGCCCACTTAGAGAGTGAAACGTAAATGAAAGATCGCTCTCTCTCTCTCTCTCTTCCCGTGTGTGTGTGTGTGTGTGTGTGTGTTGTGTATGTATCTGTCTCTCTCTCTCTCTCTCTCTCTTCCTCTCTGTTGCTCTGCATTTCCACTCAATAAATCTTAAAAAAAAAAAATAAGAACCCCTCCAAATATTAAAACAGCATGGGAGCCGGTGCCATGGCTCACTAGGTTAATCCTCCGCCTGTGGCACCGGCATCCCATATGGGCGCCGGGTTCTAGTCCCAGCTGTTCCTCTTCCAGTCCAGCTCTCTGCTGTGGCCTGGGAAGGCAGTGGAGGATGTCCCAAGTGCTTGGGCCTCTACACCAGTGTGGCAGACCAGGAAGAAGCACCTGGCTCTTGGCTTTGGATCGGTGCAGCGGCGGCCGCAGCAGCCATTTGAGGGGTGAGCCAATGGAAGGAAGACCTTTCTCTCTGTCTCTCTCTCTCACTGACTAACTCTACCTGTCAAATAAGTAAAAAAAAAATTTAAAAAAAGGCATGAAAATGTTAATGATGTATTTATACTATTCTAGGTTCTTATTCTTTACATTAATTCTGGAAAAGAAATAGTGAAGCTCATTCAAATTGATTTGAAATATATTTAAATAAATATATATATGTAATAAAAGAAATGATCACAAAACACATATAACTTGATTTCTGTAATACAAAGATTCTTATTTCTGTTTTCAAGATGGTTGAAATCACTTTAATAAATATTTTGAATGCCTCTCCTAGGCACTGTGTGTCAGGTGCTGAAAAAAGATATAAAGTTGACCAGTAAATAAACCTGGTCCTCATGGTACTCCCAGGCCACCAGATGATAGACACAGCCAATGTATATTAGGTAAGTTTATGGGGCAAAAACTGAAACTGGGAGTTTGAGGTATGATTGAATTGAAACACTTGAATGCCACGGTTGTAGTTTGAATTCTAATCTGTTCTGTACTCAGTAAAATTTTTCAGGCAGGGACAACTATGATTATGATGGTGCTTAGAAACTATACAAGAAAAATACTAACCAGATTGTCTTTTATTTGTTTTGTTTTATTTTTCTCTATCTAATCTCTATTTCCATCTATGTTAAGAAATTGGAAAAGGTAAAATGAGTAATATTGACCATTCTGTATCCATGACAATTTTGACAACATTATTTCATTTTTTGGTAGAATTATTCTGTTGTTGTTGTTAAGAGCATAGGACATATGTTCCAGGAGACATGACAAACTAGATTTGTTGGGTTATCCATTTTGTAAACACTTAACAAAAGTAGAAATGATGATTTTACATAACTTTTATACTGAATTGAGTTAGAAACATTGTTAATTTTTGGAACAATTTTCCATAACTGTATTGACCCAACAGATCTGTCTCCCTGAGTGTTTTTAAAACCTCTAGGTCCCATCACAGCAGTTTTTATTTGGGATCATGTTATTGTTCACAGCTGCAGGCAGCTTCTTTACAAGTCTTGGAAATGTGTCCAAGGCCAGAGAAAAATCTTTATTTAGCTTACCTTGACTTAGCTGTTCATAAACTCTTTATAAAGATAGACCGTCTTTTTAAGTTTCCATATTGATTTATTTTTTCCTGCCTAGAAAATCTAATAGAAAATCACTAGCCTTAATTTTGACCTTTAGTATTTCTAACAATTTAAAATGTAAAAAATGTATGAAATAATATAAAAGTGAGATATAGTGCTTATTACTACTTGCACCAGAAAAGAAAAACACATTGAGAATCATGGAATAATGGATCTGAAAAAAGCTAAGCAGTTGCTGTCGTGGAAGGAGGAAGAGCTAGACATTTAGCAAGGGTTGGGGGGAGGGACAAAATAGAACCAATCCCTCCTCTGTATCTTTTTCTTCCATATCTGACTACTGTGATGTTTACAACATGATGGCTATTGCTTAATTTCCAATTTCCAAATTTGGTACAAATTTCTCTTATGCCTGACTTCAACAAGAAATTATATAGAGAATAGGACCCTGAGAAACAGGCTTGGTCAAGTTAGTATCATAAAAAATTACTGCACTAATAATTTTTTTAAAAAATTGTTTATGCTGAAGATACGATTTTAAATAAGAATGTCTCTTTGTAAAGCTAGAAGTTTTTCAAGGATAAATAAGCAATATCTTAATATTTTAATTTTTAAATATATAAGGAGAAGTAAAGGGGAAGTTAGCTGGAGATCCCTTCAATCCCTTAGAGAGTCAGCAGGGGTCCCTTCAGTTCACTACCATGGAAGCTTTCCCAGAAATAAGACATGTAGCTGATACCTGAAAGATATTGCAGAATTGATAGGGAGGAGTTGGGGAGGAAAACTGGGCAAGGAAGGTCATGGTTGATTATGACCCATGAGTGAGAGATAGGATGATGTGCTGGGAAAACTAAAAACAGTTAATTATAATTACAATACTGAAGAGTGGAGACTTTGATGAACTTTGAATACTGTTCCTTTTGTAAGTTGTTTTAAATGTATTTGTTTTCTTGTTCTCATGCTCATTTTGATAGCAATTCAATCATTTGAGGATCATTTTAAAAGTTCTGATCCTAGAGGATATTTTAATTGATGTTATTGTCTCACAAACAGATGTTTTATAAATAATTACATCTGATAGAAATTGCATCTCATTTTCAAATCTCAATTTTAATTTGTCTAAAAGTATAATATAAACAAGCACATGTGTTTAACAAAACACTTCTTTTCCATATCCTCCTGGTAACATCTTTTACTTCTGGGTGGTCACCACTGTAGTATTTGTTTTTATACAAAGGGAAATATAGGAGGACTCTCCTATAAACTAAGACACAATGGAACTTTGCTTAGAATGAGACAAGTTGAGAGGCCACCATCATGTGTTACTTCCTGTGGTTATTATTACCATTGTTAAGTGTCTAGGTACAACGATACACTACACTGCTCAAAACCCCAAAATTGGTAGAGTTGTATGGAGAAGGGAAACTGATGCAAATACTCAAGCTGTAAACACTAAAATGTAGATGACTATAAAATGTGTACCAATGAAGGTAAACACTTTCCTCTATATCTATAATAATTAATTCTATAGAGGAATTTTTATTCATTATCTCAGTAATAAGTATGAAGTAATTAGACAAGTAAATAATAGAAAAATAAATCAACTAAAATATGTGGGTTCAGAATAATAAACTGATCAAATTTCTAATGGGATCTTTATACAATTAAAAATGGATTTTTAATATTTTTAAGTAATAACTAGTTAGCCTAGAAAATATCAGGAGAACATAAGGAAATCTTGTATAGCAAAATAAATTATAAATCTACAAGTACCATATCAATATAATTCTAGCACAGAAATAAACAAATTAATGAATATGAAAAGAAAGCACAGGAACAGACTTCAGAGTCAGAGTATGTGTGTGCAAGTTTATGTGTGTTTGAGATTTAAATGTAATAAAAGCATAATTTTAAATCCATTGGAAAATGATCATTTCATTGTTGGATTAATTATTGATGGTCTTGAAATAAAATGTAATGAGAGATTCATATATTATACTTTGTGTAATATATGATATTTTTAGGTTAAGTTATAAAAACTGAAAACACATTTTCTTTCCTACAAATTGATGGATTAGTCTAATGTGAAAACTTTCCATATCTACTAGAAATGATAGGGGGTAAATACTATCTCCAAATTTGTGAATTAAATCACAAGGAGGGTATTTGAAATAATACACTTCACATTTTGCCTAGGACAGTTCTGTTCCCCAGGACTTTACGCTGTTGTAAATTATAGTTCTAAAAATGCCTTGGTTTGGACAATCCCAGTAACTGTAAACAGGAACTAGGAACTCATGAACTATTAATGCACCTGGGGGTGGAGTGTAGCGGAAAGGAAGTTTGTAATGTTGGTGTTAGTAAGCTTAATGCTCCTTTGGGAAGAAGAGATGAGGTGCAGAGCCCACCTGGGGAGAGGAGCTGGGCTCTCAGCAGACTGTATGGAGGGAGAGAATATGCTGCTAGATCCCTTTTCAGAATAAAGCACTTCTTGCCACAGTTTCGGGTGTCTGGCTGCAGGTTCTGTTGTCAGCCTCTTGTGGGATAGTCTCCACTAAAGAGAGCTGTCTCACCAGTCAGGCTGCTTCCTCAGGCAGCCAGCACCCAACAACTGATTGGCACAGTATCCTGGTTGGAAGAGAGAAAAAAAGACTATTTGGGAAATCTAATACATGACATTGCCCATGTTTAGGGTCCAAATTTACTCTATCTGTGTTGTACAGAAAGCCTCATGTTGAAAAATTATCATGAAATTGGTCCTTAACTGGTATAAAAAGAGGAAGTTACACATTTCTTTCCATAGGCAAAAGAAACAGCAGCTAATAGAGATGAGCTTACAGTAAAGATTTCAAAACACACCAAAAAAATTCACTGTGAATAAATTTGCAGACAAAACAATCCTGAAGTTTCAAGAATTTAAGATAATTTTTTGTGAATTTAAAAATAGTATTTTTCTGGCTTTTTAACGCTCTGATACTTTATGTTTTATGTTAATATGATTTTAACACAAAGATAACAAATTCAGTGTAGCTCATGGATACATTCTAAGAATATAATGATATTAATTTTCACTTTATTCTTCCTGTTTTAGTGTTTGAGCTAACATATTTTTAAATTACATTGTAGTCAGTGGCTTAATGCTTCACTAAATAAAGTTCAACAAGTAAAAAGTAAAAGACCCTAGTTCCTTGAGAATGTAGACAAGGGCCATAGACAATAATTAAATGAAAAAAAGATCAATTCACTCATATAATGTATATTTTAAAATAATTACAGGTCATTAAACTATAGTAGTATAGCATTCTAAACTATTGGCTTGACCAAGATAGTGAAATAAGTCAAATACAGAAAGACATATACAACATGTTCTCCCTTACATGTGGGAGCTAGAATTAAAAAAGAAAATAGGCCGGCGCCGCGGCTCACTAGGCTGATCCTCCGCCTGGCGGCGCCGGCACACCGGGTTCTAGTCCCGGTCGGGGAGCCGGATTCTGTCCCGGTTGCCCCTCTTCCAGGCCAGCCCTCTGCTATGGCCAGGGAGTGCAGTGGAGGATGGCCCGGGTGCTTGGGCCCTGCACCCCATGGGAGACCAGGAGAAGCGCCTGGCTCCTGGCTCCTGCCATCGGATCGGCGCGGTGCGCCGGCCGCAGCGCGCCGGCCGCGGCGGCCATTGGAGGGTGAACCAACGGCAAAAAAGGAAGACCTTTCTCTCTGTCTCTCTCTCTCTCACTGTCCACTCTGCCTGTCAAAAAAAAAAAAAAAAAAAAAAAAAAAAAAGAAGAAAAAAGAAAATAAAAAACCTCAAAAAGCAAAGAAGGAAAGAAGGAAAGAAGGAAAGAAGGAAAGAAGGAAAGAAGGAAGGAAGGAAGGAAGGAAGGAAGGAAGGAAGGAAGGAAGACCTGTATTGGTATTGCTGTAAAGTTAATATGTTTAAGTGAATATAGAGGTAAAATTTAAACAAATTGGACCCTTAGAATAAAACATCATGAAAATGATTTGCAAGACCTAATTGAACTTCTAAACTGAAAAAAAGAATTGTACTTAAAGAGGAAAATTCTCAATGGGTAGGTTAAGTAACAAATCAACCTAAGAGACAGTTTGTAACTTGGACTGTTGAATTGAATAAATTACCAAAAATGCATCACAGAGAATAGAAATCATGAAAATTATGAAAGAAGTTATAAGACATAGGTGATAAAATGGCGTACCATAACACACATCTACTCTAAGTTCCCAGGAGTGGAGAGTGAGAGTGGCAGAGAGGCAATATTTAGAAAAATCGAAATATTTTCTGAATATATGGAAGTCATGAATCTTGACTTGAGAGCCATAATGAGTTAACTGTAGGATAATAAAAATATACTGTCACTTAGACACTACTTAGAGAAAATGTGTAACACCAAAGACAAAGAGAAAATCTTTAAAAAGAAACAAATTTAGAAAACCCCTAGATCACCACAAAGTTTAAATCTCTCCAACAGTGTAAATGTTGTCAACAATAGAGATCAAAGACAATGAGAAAATAGTTTTGAATTTCATAGGGACAATGACTATTACACTAGAATTCTAGACTAAGCTAAACTTTTGTTCAAGCCTGATTCTGCTTATACAGATGGAATTAATTTGCTCATTCGTAAGTGTTCAGGATAATTGAATTTTATCCTTTCTACACAGATGTAGTAAGAAATCATCGACAATAGCCAGACTCATTTTATATAATTTATGAAATTTTTGTGGCTAACACAATGCATATATATATACATATATATATATATAACACATATATATATATGTGTGTATGTGTATATATATAATGCATGGGTATATAAATATATATATGTATATATATATGCAGACCTCAAATAGACAGACACACACAGATACACACACACACCACAAACTTGGGCTAGACAGAAATATTATTCCTCTTCTACAGAAGGTGAGATTTGGGCTCTGAAAATTTTGTGCCTACCCAGTCAGATCAATTGAATAAAGTAATTATATGTTCTCAAGTAATACAAATTAGTTTGCTACATTATTGGGTGCCTTCTCATCTTATATTTTTAGTGGAAAGTGTATTCAACTAGTAATAAGTAGTAAAGTATTACTACTTTAAATAAATAGACTTTTCTCTCTCTTTTAAAAAGACAGACGGGCCATAGGCATCTAGGTCTGATATGGAGCCCCTGGATGTTAGGAACACATGCTCATTCTATGTCATTTTAATACATATCTTCTCTCACATGCTTTAAGGTGGCTCCTCCAGCCCCTGCCATAATTCCTGCTAATATGGACAAGGGAAAGGACAGAGTGGATTTGACCATATTTATTAAAGATAGTGACTAGAAGTTACAATCACTACTTACTCTCACATCATGTTTTTATACAGCCTAGTCAAAGGTCTATTCCTGGCTGCAGAAGAGTCAAAGAAACTCAGTCTTTGCTGAACCATAACAGACCTACCTGAAAATTTTTTATTATTATGGAAAAAGGAGAGATGGAGAACAAGAACATGTGCTTTGTAATTGCTGTACGCTTTTGAACAGTTTGCATCTTCCATTTCTGGTTGATCAAAGGCAAACAAATAACAGTTCAAGGGAAGTATCACACGAGATATGAAAATGTAAAGTTGTGTTACCTTGTGTCAGAGAAGCACCTTAAATTATTAGGCAAACAGATAGGAAAGATCAGGAGGTGGTCCTATGTCAGGGAAATTTTTCTAATATATGAATTGAAACATTGAAACTATGTAAGTCAAAATAAGAACTCATTTGAATTTTAGCTAAAAGAAGCATCAGAACACTGAAAGTGAAAAAAATTAGGGCAAATATGTTTGTAGAACAGCTTAAAATCTTGGGCTTGTAAGAATCATGGAGAATATTTTTGAAACGTTGTTCATCCAAATAAAACATGTTTGTCTGGGTTGCAAATTCATAAACATAACGGTTGTGTGAAGTGAAAGAGAGGCATGAGTCTTTGTTTGCTTCGATATTATTTTTAACACATTGAAATATTCCAGTAAGTGATTTAAATTGCAATTTGGGAACAAACTGTGTCAACAAAACAAATATTACAATTTGATGCCATTTGAGGATATTGGCATTCAATAAAAGGAATTGTCTTGTAGAGCAGATGATGGTTCTGGCTTATGTTGCATCTCTTTTACTCCTTTTTTTCTACTTGGATATAGAGTTTTGCCATCAGGTTCAAGGTACCCCCTTGCCAACTCTAACACCATGGCCATAATTAAAAGGGTGGAATGGATAAAATGCTTTAAAATAACAGTGGCTGGACAACTCTTAAGGATGCAAATAAATACCTGTACTAGTGATCAAGTGAGAGAACATGCAAATATGTCACGATGCTTTGACAATTTTCACAGTTATTGAAAACCATCACCAGAAGCTCATCCCCTTATCCTCCCATGTTTGCTGCAATATCCTACCTTGGTAATGTCCTGCTCTTCCTTTAGTGTTTCCAGAAAATTCTCCACCTCATGGAGACTGTAAATTTAGGGTCATAGACTCCATAGAATTACCTAAGTGAGTTCCAGGGAGTAGATAGCACCCTGAAAGTATCTGCAAAGTTTCAGATACGGAGGTTAAGGTTCATGTGTTAATGAAATCCTCAACTGTGTTTGTCAAAAGAATTAGGAATCATTGCAGCAGAAGCACATTCCATTTTCACACAGATCAAATAATTGAAAAATCAGATAGAAGATGGTATTACAATAACAATTTCTACCTTTCTATTCCTCAAACACACTAGGATGACCCATCATGGGTCTAGTAACTTACCTTGATTATAACCATCTAAATAGAATGAGTCATTCACCATATTCTCCTGAAACTTCACACACACACACACACACACACACGCACACACTTACTTATGTTTCTTTTTATGTGCCTATTCCCTTTTTGTATTAGGGAAGAAATGAGAAAAATTCAGACTTTCTATTCAAATATCATCTCTTGTTGATGAATACTTTAAATAACTTTGTTTTGAGGAGAAAAATCACACCATTTTATTTGTTTCAGAAAAAGTAACATAGAGGGAAATTACCTATCATCAGAACTATTTTATTAATATTTTTTAGATTAAAGACTTTAAAGGAGTGGTTATAAAAAAATCACAATTTTAAAGTGATGCTTCAAAAGAGTCTGAGATAGGAATGCATTTCAAACTAGGAGACATGTAAAATTCATGCATTGGATTATGAAGGCAGATACATAACTACAGAGTGTAGATTATTCTAGAATAGCAAGTAGTTTTTGAGACTTAATCTTCAATGAATGAATTCCATAAAGAGCAGGAAAGAGAGCCAACAAAATTTACCTTTCATGGTCCTTGTTCCAGTCTCCTCAGAATTAAACTACTTGCAAGGCTGACAGGAAAATGATTTAAGTGGTACTGTTAATCCAATAAGTGTAAATGAAGGTTTTGCTAACAAGACTTTTTTTAAATATTTATTTACTTGAAAGGCAGATTAATGGAGAGAGAGGGAGAGAATGGGTTGGGGATTGAGAGTAGGGAGAGTTCTTCCATTCACTTTTTCACTTCCCAAATAGCTGCAACAGCTTGGCTTGGGCCAGATCAAAGCCTGGTGCAAGGAACCCCATCCAGATCTCCCAAGTGGGTGGCAGATACCCAAGTACTTGAGCCATCCACTACTGCCTTCTCAGGTGTATTAAAAGGAAGATGGTTCAGAAGCAGAGCAGCCAAGACTTGAACTGACACTCCAATAAGGGATGCCAGTGTCACATACAGCAGGTTACCCTGCTTAGCCACAACACCAACCCCACTAACATTGCTTTGAATTGATGTTCTGTGGCCCAGTCCACTTGAGATATTTTATTTAACCCAACGTATAACTTCATATGAAGTTGAGGCATATTTTTGAACAGATTATATAGGACAGTATATAATTCAGTATAAAGGGAGTGGAATGTATATGGTATCTGAAGGATCCAAACTGCCAAGGCACAGTAGAATAAGGAATCATAAGATCCCTTACAGATATAATTGAGTACTATGTTGCAGCTCATAGGGTCCAGATTCTGACTGACTCTTTTCATTTGTAACTATGCACTCCCAGGCAAGGGGCTAAGGCTCTTTGTTTTATTGTCTTCCTCTTTAGACTGTAATTATAATATCATTTCCTTTCCTTTAAGTAATTGTCATCAGATACCTATTGTTTTTGTGCAGCATCCATTCACCCTTCTCCTAATCACCATGCCCTGGTTTTCTTCTGATAGGCATCACCGCCTCCATTTTTATCCTATATGGTCACAAAAGGAATGTGGTGTAAGCTGGCCAGTTGCAGAACCTCGTCTCCCTGACTCTGTGGTTGATTCAGAGACACTGATGTTTGCTAAGGAAAGTGAAAGTGGCACATGTTCTTTCCTAGTGGCGTGGAATGTACAAGTTGTAGCAATGAAGCTCTTAGATGGTGTCTTGCTGGGAATAACTTGAGAACTAAAACTGGGAGAGGGCAAAGTCTATGCTAGTGGGTTATTTTTTAAACCCTGATTTCGGCAGTCTGTGAAACACACCCGATTCTATACTTTTGGTTACTTAAAACAAGGATTCTTTTTTGTCAGTTTATGCCATTTTCAGTGGATTCTTCCGATCTGAAATGGAACGAATGCTAACTGTACTGTTTAAGTGGAATTTAAGTGTGATCTATATCCTATATCAGTTCCTGAACACACCCAGGTGCTCGGGAATGTAACGAATGCTTCTTGTACTTTCATTATATTCTAGATATTATTCTATTGGTTGCACATAATTATCTCACTTAATCTTGACAACCTTATCTGGCAGAATACATTAGTTACACATTCATATAATAAGTTAAACCAAAGTGTCAGCATTTGGCCTAGCCTGTGTTCCACATTGGAGTACGTGGGTTTTATTCCTAGTGTTATCTCCTGATTCTAGCTTCTGGCTGATGTGAGCCCTGGGAGGCAGTAGTGATGGCTCATTAATAGAATTCCTGCCATCCATGCAAGAGACCTGGATTGCATTCCTACCTGCAGGCTTCAGCTCAGACACAGTTTTTGTGGGTACTTGGGAAGTGAATCAGCAGTTGGAAGCGCGCTCTCTCTCTCTCTCTCTACCCCTCTTCCTTTCAAATAAATTTTTAAAATGACTCAAAATTATACTACTGTTTACTTTTATTATTTTATTATTTTATAATTCTACCAGGAATTTCAGAGCAGCATATTTGAGTGGCTCAGTCAAAACATCATTGAAGGCAGTAGATTTTGGAAAGCTTGGCCAGGGTTGAATTGTCCACTTCTAGGATGGAAGAGGGAATGACTATACTATAGAGCAAGACAGAAGTTTCAATGTCTTTGATTGTTGAGAAGTGAAAATGACACTCTGCCACATCAACAGTATACTATTGATTATGCAAGTCTGTACTGTTCAGTGCAGAAGAGAACTATACATGGATGTGACTACCAGCACACAGGGACTATTGGGGTTTGTTGTGGAGACCGCCTACCACTCAGGCCACACAGATACCTCTGCTTCATAAATGAGGAAACTAAGGTTAGATATTTAAGAGATTTGTCCAGGGCCACAATAGCTAGTTATTGATGGAACAAGATTTGTGTCCCAGCCAATCTTATTCTAAACCATGCCCTTTTAACCATAATGTAGTATTTTTTAGCTGTCTCTAAGTTACCTGTTTTTATTGTAATGTATTAAATTATAATGTGTTCAACAACTCGTTTGCTTTTATAAATTGATATGAAATTACATAACAAAATTATGTTTTCCTATTATTTTAGTGTTGAGCTATATTTTTGTTATACTAGTAAGACAAAAAATAATACAGTATGCCCTTGAAAAAAACTTTTTTTTCAAAGAACTTATATGTATAACATGGCATTTGAAATAAAATCTTGGGTGTCTTCTGTGGTGAAACCCAATAATAACTCAGCCAGTACAGGAGCCTTGGGTTGTTTTTGAGTGTCGACCTTCAGGAGATGGGCAGAGAGATAATTACAATCCCAATAGCCCTATACCTTTCATTAATAAATAACTTAGTTGGGAAAAAATAACTTAGTATGAAAAACAATCCCTTGTAGAGCACATGTTCTTTTAGGAATTTTCCACAGTAATTCTTTTTATTTTATTTATTTATTTATTTATTTATTTATTATTTTTTTGACAGGCAGAGTGGACAGTGAGAGAGAGAGAGAGAGAGAGACAGAGAGAAAGGTTTTCCTTTACCATTGGTTCACCCTCCTGTGAACCACGCTGTGGCCGGCATGCTGCGGCCAGCGCACCACGCTGATCCGAAGCCAGGAGCCAGGTGCCTCTCCTGGTCTCCCATGCGGGTGCAGGGCCCAAGCACTTGGGCCATCCTCCACTGCACTGCACTCCCTGGCCACAGCAGAGAGCTGGCCTGGAAGAGGGGCAACTGGGACAGAATCCGGCGCCCCGACCAGGACTAGAACCTGGTGTGCCAGCACCACAGGCGGAGGATTAGCCTATTGAGCCATGGCGCCAGCCAGCACAGTAATTCTTTTAAAGATTTTATTTATTTATTTTAGAGATAGAGTTACAGGTAGTGTAAGGGAGAGACAGAGAAAAGGGTCTTCCATCCACTGGTTTACTCCCCAAATGGCCACAATGGCCAGAGATAAGCCAATCCGAAGCCAGGAGCCAGGAGCTTCTTACAGGTCTCCCACACAGGTGCAGGGGCCCAAGCCCTTGGACCATTTTCCACTGCTTTCCCAGGCCATACCAAAGAGCTGGATGGGAAGAGAAGCAGCTGGGACTAGAACCAGAACCCATATGTGATATAGGCACCACCAGCGGAGGATTATCCTACTGTGCCACAGAGCCAGCTCTCACAATAACACTTTTACTCACAATGCTATCTTGGGCCGTCCTTCACTGCACTCCCTGGCCACAGCAGAGAGTTGGCCTGGAAGAGGGGCAACCAGGACAGAATCCGGCGCCCCGAGCGGGACTAGAACCCGGTGTGCCGGCGCTGCAAGGCGGAGGATTAGCCTAGTGAGCCGCGGCGCCGGCCCACAATGCTATCTTGATTGGCAATATTTCACCCCAGTTCCTCCTTTCTTCTTGCTTTAAGTATTTTAACTGTTCATATCTTTCATGTAGATTTTTTGTGATAGTGTGTTTACAAGTCTTTTCTTTGAAAGATTTTATTTATTTATTTGACAGGCAGAGTTACAGACAGTGAGAGAGAGAGACACAGAGAGAAAGGTCTTCCTTCCGTTGGGTCACTCCCCAAGTGGCTGCAATGGCCGGTGCTGGGCTGATCCAAAGCCAGGAGCCAGGTGCTTCCTCCCAGTCTCCCATGCAGGTGCAGGGGCCCAACCACTTGGGCCATCCTCCACTGCACTCCCGGGCCACAGCAGAGAGCTGGACTGGAAGAGGAGCGACCAGGACTAGAACTGGCACCGCAGGAGGATTAACTTAGTGTACCATGGCGCAGGCCCCAGTATGTTTACATGTCTTACTGCAATTAATAAAGTCAAGGAGTAATAACTGTTAATACTCTGTTGTCCACATGGCAGACTTCTTATTACAAAACAGGTATGTGTTTTGTGATCGATAAAGAAGACAAGTTGTATGAAATGAAATTTTACTTATTTTTGGGGAAAATGAAAAATGTTTTAGCAGGACAGGTAGTTGATACATTCGTCTAAATTTTAGTATCATTTTTCAGTGACAAATTATGAAACATTTGTACTGTAATGAGAGAAACTCTTTAAAATATTTTCCTTGCTATTGTCACTTCAGCATTTTATGTTTCCTTGTAATGAGTTGATGTGTTTTTGCTTTAACATAGGTTCTTACATGTCTTAAAAATTCCCTGCTGAAACTTCCTTTTCAAAATCTACAAATCTGAGTGTATATATATTTAGTATAAGAATATTAAATGTTGGGGCCCGGCACTGTGGCGCAGCTGGTTAACGTCCTGACCTGAAGTGCCGGCATCCCATATGGGCACTGGTTCAAGTCCCAGCTGCTCCTCTTCTGATCCAGCTCTCTGCTGTGGCCTGGGAAAGCAGTGGAAGATGACCCAAGTCCTTGGGCCCCTGCACCCACGTGGGAGACCTGGAAGAAGCCCTGGCCATTGCGGCTAATTGGGGAGTGAACCAGCGGATACCTCTCTCTCTCTCTCTCTCTGCCTCTCCTCTCTCTGTGTAACTCTTGCCTTTCAAATAAATAAATAAATATTTTAAAAAAGAATATTGAATGTAGTAAGATACATATAGATAGTAAAGTGTTTAGTATGTTAAGCAAGTTAACATATTTGTTATCTGTTACTCTTTTTTGGTGTGTAGGGTAGGAGAAGCAAAAATCTACTTATGTATAAGAAAACCTCATATACAGTACGATATTTTTAGCCAAATTCCTCATGCATATTAGATTTCTAGTCATATTTATCCTGTATATGTGCTGCTTTGTATCCCTTGGCCTACATCTCTCCATTTTCTCACCCTTCCAACCCAGCCCCTGATAATTCTTGTTTTATCCTCTATCTCTATATATTCAGCATATGGTTTTCCTTTTTTGGATTCTGCTTGTAAATATGATTATGCAATGTTTTTTTTTCTTTTCTTGGCTTATGTTACATAGCATAATGTCCCCTAGGCTCATCCATTTTGTAGAAAGTGGCAAGAGCTCCTTTTTTAGGAAGAATAATCGTGTGTGTTTGTGTGTGTGTGTGTGCATGCACAAGCATGTTCACACGTGCCACACGCACCCACACAAAATTATCTGTTGAGGGAACTTAGATTGGTTCCATAGCTTGATTGTTGTGAAGAATGCTGCAGTGACCATCAGAGTGCAGATACCTTTATAAATGATAATTTCATCTGCTTTGGTTATATGAGCAGAGGAGGGATTGCTGGGTTATACAACAGTGTGTGTTTAATTTCTTTAGAAAAATCCATACTGTTTTCCACAATGGCTGCACCAATCTACATTATAACTTTACCATGTACAAAGAGTTCCCTTTACTCCCTCATCAGCATCAACATATTATCGTACCTTGCCTTTTTAATTACAATGATCCTAACAAGTAAGAAGTGAAATTTCATTGTGGCTTTAATTTGTGTTTCCCTGATTAGTGACATTGAACACATTTTTATATACCTGTTGGCCATTTTTGAGCCGGCGCCGTGGCTCAACAGGCTAATCCTCCGCCTTGCGGCGCCGGCACACCGGGTTCTAGTCCCGGTTGGGGCGCCAGGTTCTAGTCCCGGTCGGGGCGCCGGATTCTGGCCCGGTTGCCCCTCTTCCAGGCCAGCTCTCTGCTGTGGCCAGGGAGTGCAGTGGAGGATGGCCCAGGTGCTTGGGCCCTGCACCCCATGGGAGACCAGGAAAAGCACCTGGCTCCTGGCTCCTGCCATCGGATCAGCGCGGTGCGCCGGCCGCAGCGCGCTGGCCGCGGCGGCCATTGAAGAGTGAACCAACAGCAAAGGAAGACCTTTCTCTCTCTCTCACTGTCCACTCTGCCTGTAAAAAAAAAAAAAAAAAAAAAAAAAAAAACCTGTTGGCCATTTTTGTGTCTTCTTTTAAGAACTGTCTATTCAAATCCTTTGCCTATTTTTTAATTGGAGTCTGTGTTTGCTCCTACTGAGTTGTCTAAGTTCCATATAATTTTTAGATATTAATCTTTGATCAGATATATGATTTCAAAATATTTTTTCCTAATCCATAGGTTACTTTTTCATTTTGCCGTTTCTTTTGTTGTATAGAACCTTTTTAATTTCGATGTCATCAAAGTTATACATTCTTGCTTTCATAGGCTATGCTTTTGATTTGATATCCAAAACATCATTGCCAAAGCTAATGTCAAGGAACTTTACCTCTATGTTTTCTTCTACAGGTTTCATGATCTCAATCTTTTACCCATTTTGAGTAGATTTATGTGTATTAAGCAAGATAAGGGTCCAGTTTCATGCTTTAGCATGTGGAAATCAAGTTTTCTCAGCCCCACTTATTGAAGAGGCTACCAAGATATAACTCCTGTGGGTATCTAAACATGGAATTCTACTTTTCCACCCTTAACAAGGTATTCCATCTACTGCTAAGGTGTTTTTTAACTCATTATGTCAAGATTTCTTCTTAGAGAGCATTTTTAGATGATCCACTATTTGTTTTCTGTTTCCACAGCCAAAATTTCAATCCACACGCTAATTACCTCTGACAACTCACTGCCAAGCCTATTTTTCTAAAAACTACGAAATTTTCGAATTATGGACTCTCATGTGGGCAAATGTGATTAAAAATGAAATATCAGTGTTCTATAGATAGTGTGAATCACTAGGATACATGCAACACAAAAGGGCAGCATAGATGTTCTGATCTATGTGAAAAATTATAGAGCTGTTTATTGAAGCCATGTGACTAACATTTTTTCTAGTGACTAGTGTACTTAATATTTTCCACAGAGTATAATATTTTAAATTGAAAGTCTGTAATTGGTTTCATCAATGTAGGAAAGTATCTTCCTTCAAAAAGTGCCTTGCTTCAATAGACTGAAGTGCTGTGTTTCAAAACTAATTCAGTTCCCTAAAAATAATATTTTTGAGACACTCTTCTTGAGTCTGGAAATAAAACTCCAAGTTCAGGGCCAAGCAGAACAGAATAATGAAAAACAAAAGCACAAACAACTAACCCTTATAACATTTTTTTTCTTTTTAATGTCAGAAAGGACCTCTATTTTCTAGAAATTTTGCAATTTGGAATTATTATCGTTCTTGGCTCTGATTTAGCCAGTGAACTAGTTACCCTGAATTTTAAAACACTTGTGATGGACGTGTGGCTAGTGGAATAGACCCTCTGTTTAGTGAGTTATAGTTGCTGCAGAAAGAACTGTAGTGCTGCAGACTGATTCCATGCAATGAATTTGAAAGGATAGCTAAGTGCAATTAAATTGTTGTTTGGTAGGAAAGGAGATATTAAAACCAGTGAAAACACTGCTGACTGAATTACTTTAGCTATTTGATGTAGCAGATCCAACAGATTAAAAAGTGGTCATTTACAACTGTGACAACAGTCCAAGAGGTCTTGATGAAGCTATAAAGATAAATTCCCACCTACACACTTTTTTCTTTTTTGTATATGAACTACTTTAAAAACTAAAGTCTAATTATGGACTATAGTTCTCCTATGGATGTTAATAAAAGTTTGACCAAACCTGAATTATGCTTTCCACAACCTTTTCTAAAGTCAAGTGAATAATTAAAAAAAAAAAAAAAAGCCTCAACCAATTATAGTAACTGTGCTGTGTAGGAGGTTTGAAAATATATGATACATTTGTACAGCTGTTTTTTTCTGGAATTCTATCAAGACAATCACTAAAATATTTGGGAATGCTTAAAATGAGAGAACGCTAAATTTGTAGCTTTGCCTCTGCCACTAGAGGCCCTGGAGTTTGAAAATGTTTTTGTTGCTACAGTGCTACCAATTCTTGAAGTCAGCCACATTCTGTAACCCAAATTCCCCAGTGGTTAATGCAAAATATTTACTTGAAATGTAAATCCACACTGTTCAAACTCTTCATACCACTTGTGCAAAGAAATTTGTCTTTCTGACGTTCTTGATCAATAAGCAGAGAAATATGATACTTAGAAATTATCCCTGATTTGGACAATTATAAAGTGATACTCACAAACTTGTAAATAACAGAATGCTGTTAAGATATAGGAAGAAGTAAGTGGAAGTGTACATGGTGGGACCATGACACTGGCCCTGTCGCAAGTAGTTTAGATAATGTCCTCTTTGTGTACTGAATGTATATATTAACACTATAATATCTATATACATATATACTGAATGTATATATTAACACTATAATATCTATATACAAGAGTACTTCAAACAGTTTACACAAAAATGTAATTAAAAGATAAGCTTCTCTTGGTGCAAAAATTTTTGAAATCCATTTATAGTTTTTACATAATATGCATTTTTTTCATGAAGTTTTTGAAGACCTCTCATATGTATGTGGATAATCTCAGTTTCCCTTTGGTGGGTGTAATGGTAGTGGTAGTTATTTTGTGTATTTTATTTAGATGAAATTAATCTGAACCTTAATTAAATTCATCTTTGCCATCCTTCTACACTTCCCTCTTTACTGCTATTTGATAACATTTGATTAAATTTGTCATATCTCATCTGAATCTGAGCTTTGAAGAGCCTGAATCTGAGGCTTCCTTCTTTTTTTTTTTTTGTTTTAAATATTTATTATTTTAATTTATTTGAAAGGCAGAGTTACAGAGAATAATAGAGGGAGAGACAGAGAGATCTTCCATCTGCTTTTTAACTCCCCAAATGGCCTCACTGGCCAGAACTGGGCCAGATTGAGGCCAGGAGCTTCTTCCAGGTCTCCCCCATGGGTGTAGGGGCCCAAGCACTTGGGCCATCCTCTGCTGCTTTCCCAGGTACATTAGCAGGAACTTGATTGGAAGTGGAACAGCTGGGGCTCCAACCAGCATCCGTATGGGATGCTGGAGTCATAGGAGGGAACTTTACCTGCTACACCAACCCGAGGCTTCCTTCTGCAAAACATTCTCTCCCATCTGCAACACATCTTCCTCACATTACCGGAGAGCATCCTGAGCAAGTTCAAGGGAACCACGGTTAGTGGCCAGTTATGTGGCTAACATGACCCAAGTTTTACAGAAACATCAGCTTCAGCCTTTTTTTAAAAACTTAATTTTTTTGAAAATTTTGAAGGTAAACACATTTTATGCATTTCATATATACAGATTCAGGAACATAGTGATACTTCCCACCTTGCCCTCCCTCCCACCTATGTTCCCACCTTCCTCCTCTTTCCTCTTATTCCTTCTCAATTTTTACAATGATTTACTTTCAGTTTACATCATACTCATTAAGATTAACCCTGCACTAAGTAAGGAGATCAACATCTAGTAAGAAAAAACACTTTTTCTTAGCAGCAGAGACAAAGGTTATTTGCAGTTCTTTATTAGCACCTTCATACCAATGACTGTAAGAAATATGTCCTAAAATATTAAAGCCCTACACATTACTTCAGCTCCAGTCTACCCATTACCACTACTTGACTTTGACCTTCACCTTCTAGGAAAACCAACATCATGTTAAAATAGTAGGAAGTTCTTCTTCTTAAAGATGTCCCACCTTCCTGGTAGGGGGAAAAAAGCAATCCTCCCTGATACGCTCAAGGTCAGTGTCTCCAGGATTTCCCCAAGATAGGTTTCTTGTAACTGCTTTCTCTGTGGGCTATGGTTCTCCAATTCCAATGTGAATGGAAATCACCTGGAGCTCTTGTTAAAATACAAATTCCTGGACCCACTCCCTGAGTTTCTGATTTAAGAGGCCTGGATGGGGTTTGAGATTTTTGCATTCTCAGCAAGTCCCTACTGGATGCCTAGGCATTACACTTTGAGAATAATGAGTCTAGCTTTCAATTAAATGTACTAAATAAGAAGAGGTAGAATTTCCCCAACTCAACCATAAACTCTTTGAAGGTAAAGGACTTGGCCTTATCAGACTTTCTATAAACTTTGAGTCCCTTGCATCCATGCCTGAAACTCAATAGGTACTAAATGCTGAAAAATATGATGAAGCTTCAAATGTCCATGAAAAATGTATATTATGAAAAAGCCTAGGCATGGGTTTCAAAACAATTTTGCCCCAAAACAAACATACGAATTCCATGTTCCCTGGACACTGTCCTTTCTTTTTGCAATCAGTTTTTAAAAATTTCATCACAGTTTTAAATTTATAAAATGACAATTGTGAGGTCGTAAAAAAGTTGCCCTATACCTTTCATTGCATTTCCCCTTTTTTTAAAAAAAATTCATTTATTTATTTGAAAGGCAGAATGACAGAGAGGGAGAGGGAAGGAGAGGAAGGAGAGGAGAGGGGGAGAGAAGAGAAAAGAGAGAGAAAGAGAGACAGAGACAAAGAAACAGAGAGGTCCTCCATCTGCTGGTTCTTCTCCAAATAGCTGCAATGGCCAGGGCTATTTGCTATATTTTTGTAGTACCTTCATAAAAGATTATAAACTTGAGAGTTAAGAAGTAGATATGTGGTTCTATTATGATACTAATGAGCTGAACTAACTGTAGG
This sequence comes from Oryctolagus cuniculus, assembly GCF_964237555.1. NCBI lineage: Eukaryota > Metazoa > Chordata > Mammalia > Lagomorpha > Leporidae > Oryctolagus > Oryctolagus cuniculus. The sequence continues at coordinate 85,009,060 of NC_091439.1, read as the reverse complement.
ATAACTTAGATAACTAATTTTACTTGTCAGGCTTTTGGTTTCTTCAGTAACGTTACAAAAGAGTACCCTTCACATTTGGTTATTATGATAAGATACAGTTTAAATAGATTGAGATATGTGCCACAAAGTTTTACACATGAATTTGTTTTATATAATCATCTCTCTGGATCATGTGTGCATGTGTGTATATGTACAGTGATAAGCTCATTGGCAAGTATGTTTTAAATACTTAGTAGGTAGTAACTTATTAGAATCCTATATAAATATACTTAAAATTTCTCTCTCTTCTGTTTGCTAACCATATTAAGTGCACAGTTTATACTGGCCAGTTTTGATGTGTGGAAGAAGGAGAAGCAGGAGGAAGTGAAAAGCCATTATATAGAAAGAGGATAAGAGGACACATTACAGGCCTCTGAAGCATAATTTCTGTGGTCACTGGAAAGTCCTTATTTGTTAAGAGTGGTTTAGGCTTAGACAATGTGTTCTTGGATTCTTGAAGCTTTGGTTTTCACTGGAATGGGCAAGCCTTTAAATGAAGTGTGGTTGACCCAGCATAAACATTTAATACTTCCTTCATCTCATATATCTGCCCTCCTTGGCACACTGCTGAATTACTGGATGGTTGCTGGAATACTGTCCTCAGATAATGATTAACATAGAAGATGAGGTTATTCTTTGATCTGGAGCTTTTATATGCAAGCAAACGAAAATACTGGGTATGTTAGTTATGAAAAGTATCCAATCCCAGGAAGTGTAGGTGAATAGCTATTATCTGCATTCAAATATACAATTGACTCTTCTGACCAACCTTTGGCAGGAAAAAGGTGCTTCAATCCATCATGTTTTTAGGATGTCACTGAGGCTATCCTTACCACCACATCCCTGAACTGAGCAATCCTGTGTAAACACCTTATTCCAATATGTTAAAGTGACATAAGCACCAAGGAGAAACTGATCTCTTAGTGTATTTGGGTGGAGGTTGAGAGGAGAGCAGCATGCAGTTTTAGAAAGGAAAATTAAGGGGCTAGGGATGTTGCAAAGAGGGTAAGTCACCACCTGTGGCACCAGCATTGCATATGGATGCTGATTTGTGTCCTGACTGCTCTATTTCTGCTCCAGCAACCTGCTGGTAGCCTGGGAAAAGCAGTGGACAGGGGCCCAATACTTGTGCCCCTGACACCTACATAGGAGACCCAGAGGAAGCCCACGTGTCCTGGCTTCCTCCTGGCCCAGGCCTGGTCGTTGGGGCCATCTTTGGGTAGTAAGCCAGTGATGGAGGATCTCTCTCTCTCTCTCTCTCTCTCTCAACTCTGACTTTCAAAAAGATAAATATTTAAAGAAAAAGAGAAAAGAATGTTAATTTCTTTATAACCTCAATCACTGTTCCTACCTCAGATAAACATGTTAACTTGAGCAAAAATTACTACTGATGGTAAGGTACTAGAAAATGCTTTTGTTAGTATTTTGATATATTATTCCGGTCTAAATATCTGTATATATACTCAGTAACTTTCACCAAATGTTATTAGCTTGTATTATTCTTCACATGACTTATTTTTATCATTCCTTTAAAGATGAGCAAACAAGTATAGAATAATAGAGATTTCCCCAAGACAAGAACGCACAGAGACCACATTTGGGACTAATTCCCCATTGCAAATCTAAAGCTGACTGCATTTCAGCTAACTCCTCATCAAGCATGAAAATCTCTTTACCTGTTCACATAATTTAAAGCAGCAGAAGTTTTTCTTTATGTTAGCAATCAAGTTATTTTGCTGCCATAAACCCTTCACCTAAAGGTTAACTCATCTTTAAAAATGTTTAAAGTATGTGCCTTCCATCCGTCCAAACTGAACCTGTAGTGATCAGATGTAGGTTAGTATTAATATATCTACCATCATTTTGGGGGCTTGCTCAAGATTATCCAGCCAGTAGGTCAGAGATTGTATCACTATTCTCATTCCCTAAACCCCTCAATTTTTTTTTGCCTTTTCATAAGAATTTCTATTCCAATAGTCTTGTCATTTTTAAAATATTTATTTTATTTATTTGAAAGGCAGACTTATACAGAAAGAGAGCTTCCATCTGCTAGTTCACTCCCTGAATGTCCACAACAGCCAAAGCTGGGCCAGGGAAAAGCCAGGAGCTCATCCAGGTCTCTCATGGGGGTACAGTGACCCAAGCACTTCGGCCATCTTCTGCTACTTTACCAGGTGCATTGGCAAGGGGCTAGATTATAAATGGAGCAACTGGGCCTGAATAGGTCCCCATATGGGATCCTGGCATTGCAGGCTGTAGTTTAGCTCACTGTGCCACCATGCTGGCCCCATAGTTTTTATCCTTAAAGTGAGATGAAATTTCATCATCATCATTGAACCATTCCCATAATTTACTACTTAAGAGTTTGAAAATTACCATGTTCCTTTTTGAATGTAGAACTGTCCTTGAGACATGAACTTGGCTGAGTCAAAAGTATGTGGACTTTCTTCACATTTTCTATTTTACAGTATTACTGTGAAGTATCATAGGTACAATACAACACGTACAAATTCCACAGACTCTAAAAGATCTGGAAATCACAGTAGTCACAGCGACTTTCTTTTTTCCTATCAAAACCCCTCTTGAACCACCTGTGGACTGAACGTTTGTGACCCTACCCAAACTCGTACTTGTGGGTTCTTTGGAAAGCGATTCTGTCATGAGGATGGAGCCCTCATGAATGGGATTACTGCCCTTACAAGAGGAGGCCAGAGAGGGAGGAAACATCAAGGAAGCTCTCCAATCTGTACTTGGATGAGGCTCCTCAGCAGATATGACCCTGCTAGCTTTCTGATATTGGGACTTCCAGCCTCCGGAACTGTGAGAAATCAAGTACTTTTAATTATATGCTATTCAGTTGTTGTAGCAGCCTGAACTAACACAAACCACAATTAGTAGAATATTCACAATATATTGAGGAAATTTATTTGCTAAAGATACTGTGAATATTACATGTGAGCAAAGAATGTTCATTTAATGATGAAATTAGAGATGATTTAACAAAGACACTAAATAGCAGAAATGGATTCAGTGTTGGAATTCTAGTATGAACACATATTTTTGAGTATCTGTTAAATGGTGCACTATATAACTGAGGCTTAGCAATTTTCCAATTGTATAAAACCAAACATTTTTCCTTCTTTTCCCTACCCTGCCCAAAAAACTTTGAAATTTTAAATGACTAGGCCTTAACTGGCTTCGAAGAAACATGGACATGATTTTAAGTTTGATGTTTTGACTGACTGGAAGTATCATTATCACAGGGGAAGAAAATGTATTAATTAACAAGTCTCCTTTTTCCATGAAGTTAAAAAAAACAGTAATTTTAGGGAAAATATTCAAATCTGTGGTACTTAATGTTAGATAGACTGGATTTGATTCCTATCTCCATTATTTCTTGGCTGGGTAAACTTGTTCAAGAATAGTAGTGAGGTTGGCTGGCGCCACAGCTAACTTGGCTGATCCTCCACCTGTGGCGCCGGCATCCCCGGTTCTAGTCCCGGTTTGGGCGCCGGATTCTGTCCTGGTTGCTCCCCTTCCAGTCCAGCTCTCTGCTGTGGCCCTGGAGGGCAGTGGAGGATGGCCCAAGTGCTTGGGCCCTGCACCTGCATGGGAGACCAGGAGGAAGCACCTGGCTCCTGGCTTCAGATCGCCGCAGTGCGCCACCCATGGTGGCCATTTTGGGGGTGAACCAACGGAAGGAAGACCTTTCTCTCTGACTCTCTCGCTGTCTAACTCTTCCTGTCAAAAAAAAAAAAAAAAAAAAAAAAAAAGAATAGTAGTGAGGATTAAATGAAATAATGCATATAAATATTTAGTACTGTTCTTGCACATTGGAAGCCTTTAATAATCTATATTAGCAATTACAGCAATTATTGAGATATAGCACATTTCAAGGTATTCGTTATTTTGATAAGATATAAGGAAAATTTTCACTCACATTGGGGAATATAACTCTAAAGAGTAATCATGCCATTGATTAAATGGAGTAAACACAACAAATGCTTTACTATGCTTTTGCAAACCCCTAAATAGGTGTGTAAGCTTATTTAGAAAGAACACAAGTCTGTGTGTAGAGACCATTGGTGACAACTTCAAAGACATAGGCTGCATTATTGACTATGGAAATGATTGGTAGAAGATGTAGGGGCTGCTGTTGTGGCTTAAAGGATTAAGCCACCACCTGCAACACTGGCATCCCATATGGACACCGGTTTGAGTCCTGGCAGCTCCACTTCTGATCCAGCTCCCTGCTAATGCACCTGGGAAAGCAGCAGAAGATGGCCTAAGCACTTGGCTCCTGTACCCACATGGCTCTTGGCTTTGGCCTGGCTCAACCCCAGTCATTGTGGCCATTTAGTGAATGAACCAGACTGTAAGGTCTCTGTCTCTCTCTCTTTCTCTCTATCTCTGTAACTCTACTTTTCAAAAAATTAAATAACTTTAAAAAAGAAGAAGAAAATGTAGAATCTCATTGTAAACAGAAGTTGAGTCCACAATCTTTTACCAAATAACATATTAAAAATATATATTTGAAATTATATAGAAACTTAGTCATTCCCATGTGATCTCAGAAAAATGGAGGACACCATTGACGGGAACTGTTAACAAAAATATAAATAACTTCATCAAATAGCCACTAAACAAAATATAAACAAAATCAGTTGAAATTTCTGATATCACAATAAATTTTATCTGAAAATTTATAGTGTTATCACATACTATACATAGCTTTTTGTATGTAACTTCAAATTATCAGATAGTACTCTTGTAATAATAGTCACTAACTACATGTAAGTATTTGAAGTAAAATTTAATTAAGAATGTAACCAACAAAGCCTGTGTTGTGAGACGTTTGTTCAGGTTGGCTTTCTAAATTGATGCTTTCCACTATCCAGCTTTTGTAAGCACATTTGAATTTTATAGGTTCAACATACATTGATGTACAACTCTTAAATCTAACTCACAGGTTTTGCAAATTTTTAACATGCATCAAAGAAAAAAGATCAACAAAACAAATTATTTTTTGAGAAGATAATCCTCTAACCAGGTTCATAAAGAAAAAAAGGAGAAACTCTCAAATAAATAAAATTAGAACTGAAAAATGAGACATTGCAACCAACACCACTGAAATACAAAGGATCATAAGAAATAACTATGAAGAATTATATGCTAATATACTGGAAAACCTCAAAGAAATGAATACATTTTTTGATTCCTATAACCTACCAAGATTAAATCAAGAAGTAATAGATGGGGCCTATGATGTGGTGCAGTAGGTTAATCCTCCACCTGTGGCACCGGCATCCCATATGGGTGCCAGTTCGAGTCCAGGCTGTTGCTCTGCTGATCCAGCTCTCTGCTGTGGCCTGGGAAAGCAGTAGAAATTGGCCCAAGTCCTTGGGCATCTGCACCTGTGTGGGAGACCCAGAGGGAGCTCCTGGCTCCTGACTTCCAATCAGCACAGTTATGGCAGTTGTGGCCATCTGGGGAGTGAACCAGTGGATGGAAGAGCTTTCTCTCCCTCCCTCCCTCCCTTCCTCCCTCTCTCCCTCTCTCTCTGACTCTGACTCTCTGTAACTCTACCTTTCAAATAAATAAATAAATCTTAAAAAGGAAGTATTCCATCAAGGAAAATTCCAGGACCTGATGGCTTCACTACTAAATTCTGCAAAATATTTAAAGAGGAAATAACTCCAATACTCTTAAAAGTATTCCAAAATGTTGAACAGGATGGAATTCTGCCTACCTCTTTTTGTGAAGCCAGCATTACTTTGATACCAAAACCAGACAAAGACATGACACAAAAAGAAAACTACACACCTATATCACTAATAAACATAGATGCAAAGCTTCTCAAGAAAATACTAGCAAATTAAATCCAAAATACATCAACAGGATCATATATAATGATCAAGTAGGATTTATCACGGAAATGCAAGGGTGTTTCAACATTAGCACATCTAAATCCCATCAATAGAATGAAATAACAAAAATCATGTTTATCTCAATGAATGCACGCAATCATTTGATAACATTCAGCACCCCTTCATGATAAAATACCCTCCACAAACTAGGTATAAAAGGAACATTTCTCAAAATTATAAAGGCTATGTATCACAAGCCAACAGCCAATATAATACTGAATGGGAAAAACTGAAAACATTTCCCCTCAGATCTGGAACAAAACAAGGATGTCCACTTTCACTGTTCTTATTCAGTACAGTACTGGAAGTTTTAGCAAGAGCAATTAGGGTATATATAGAAACAAAGGACATAAAAATTGAAAAAGAGGAAGTAAATTACCCATGTTTCCAGATGACATGATGTTGTACATGGAAAATCCTAAACACTCCACAGAAATGCTGTTAGAAATGATAAACCAATTCAGTAAAGTTGTAGATTACAAAATATACATACAGAAAACCATAGCTTTTTGTAGGCTAAGATGAACTCACAGATAAATCAAAAAAGAAATCCAATTCACAATAGCCACAAAAACTCAAATATTTAGGAATAAATTTCAACAAAGAAGTGAATGATATTTACAATGAAAATTATCAAACATTGATGAAAAAATCATCAAGGATGCAAAAAAAAAAGGAAAAATATTCCTTGCTCACAGATTGGAAGAATCAATATCATTAAAATGCCTATACTACCTAAAACAATACAGATTCAGTGCAATCCCTATCAAAATACCAATGACATTCTTTACAGAATTAGAAAAAGAAATCCTAAAATTCATATGGAATCACAAAAGATATGGAATAGCCAAAGCAATTGTAAACAAGAAAAATTAAGCTGGAGACATCACAATACCTGACTTCAAAGCATACTACAAGTCTGTAGTAATCAAAACAGCATGGTACTGGCGTAAAAATGATACACAGATCAATGGAACAGAATAGAGAGCCCATAAATTAACCCACATACATAGCAGCCAACTGATTTTTTCAAAATATGTATTTGTCTGAGAGGCAAAATCACAGACAGAGAGAGGGAGAGACAGAGTGTGATCTTCCATCCACTGGCTCACTCCTTAAAAGGCCGCAACATCCAGAACTGGGCAATCTGAAGCCAGGAGCTAAAAACCTCCTCTGAGTCCCCAACATGGCTACAGGGGCCCAAGCACTTGGGCCATCATCCACTGACCTCCCTAGCCACCAGCAGAAAGCTAGATCAGAAAAGCAGCTGGGACACAAACTAGGGCCCATATGGGATACTGGTGCCACAGGCTGAAGCCCAACTGACCATGCCACAGCACCAGTCCCCCGCAACGATTTTTGACAAAAGTATTCATAACATATAGTGGAGTAAAGATAATATCTTCAACAAATTATGCTAGTAAAACTAGATAGATAGATAGATAGATAGATAGATAGATATAGGTAGATAGACAGACAGACGGACAGAAAGACAGACAATAGACATATATGAATGAAATTAGATCCATACATCTCACCATACAAAAATCAACTCCAGATGGATCAAAGATTCAATTTAAGACCTGGAACAATGAAGTTGCTGGAACAAAACTTAGGGTAAACAATCTAAGACATTGGTGTAGGGGAAGACTTAGTGGATAAGACATCCAAAGCATAAGCAAGAAAAACAAAATAAAACAAATGGGACTATGTTGAAGTCATAAGTTTTTGCACAGCGAAGAAATGATCAATAGAGTAAAGAGACATCCAACAGAATGGGGAAAAAATTTGTAAACCACCTATCCAACAAAGGGTTAATATCCTAAATATATGAGCAACATAAAAACTCAATAACAAAAGTCAACCAGTTAATAAATAGGCAAAAGAACTTAATACATTTCTCAAAAGAAGAATTACAAGATGGCCTAAGTGCTTGGGCCCCTGGAGCCATGCTAGGAACCCAGAGGAGTTCCTGGCTCCTGGCTTCAGATGGCCCAGCTCCAGATCTTGTGCCCATTTAAGAAGCTGGGATAATTTAAGGAATTACAAATGGCCAGCAGATATAATGAAAAATGCTCAACATCACTAGCCATCAGGGAAATGCAAATTGAAACCACACTGAGATGTCACCTGACCCTTGTCAAAATGGCTAAAATCCAAAACTCAGAGAGTAACAAATACTGGCAAGATATGGAGAAAGGAAACACTTAAACGTTGTTGGGTATGTAAATTAGTGCAGCCACTGTGAGAAACAGTGTGAAGATTTCTCAAAAAACTAGGAATAGATTTGCCATAAGATCCAGCAATCCACTACTGAGTATATACCCAAAAGACTTGACCACAGTGAATCAAAGAGATACTTGCACCACCCTATTTATAATAGCACTGTTCACAATTGCCAACACTTGGAATCAACCAGAGTGTCCATTCATCAAATGAATGGATAAACAAAATATGGTGTGTATATATACATATATGTATACATATACACATATACATATATAAATATGTATTATGTATATGTATATATACTAAATACATATGTATACATATTATACACATGTGTATATATGTATATATGCATATATATACATACATACAGTGAAAATATGGTATATATCTACATACAATGACATATTATTCAGCTATAAAAAAGGATGAAATTCTACCGTTTACAGCATAATGGACACAAATGAATGACATCATGTTGAGTGAAATAAGCCAGACCCAAAAAGACAAATACCACATGTTCTCCCTTATATGTGGCAGCTAAAATTTAAAAACAAAACAAAAAAAAGAAATGTCTGCATGTATCAGTACTGCTGCAAGTATAGTTGTGTAAAACTTTATTTTTTACCTCTGTCAAACCAATGTTTAAGAATGTTATACTACTATAGTTTTAATAACCTGTGGTTACTTTAAAATGAGAATATGAGTGGAATGGTCATTTTTCCATTCAATATCTGCTTATAGCCTTTGTCTCTGTTCCCATTAAACTAAGGTATTTTGGCTTTTTATTTATTAACCTTCTTATTTGGTGAGTAATAAACGTTTTTACTGTAATGTGAATTTAAAATATGTTAACTAAAATTGAAAAAACAGAATGAGAGAAGGAAGGGGGATGGGAGGGTGGGAAGAAGAAAGGGAATATCATTATGTTCTTAGAATTGTATCTTCATGGGTCAAGGACCTCAATAGACATTTTTTCAAAAGAGGAAATCCAAATGGCCAACAGGCACATGAAAAAATGTTCAGGATAACTCGTCATCAGGGAAATGCAAATCAAAACCACAATGAGGTTTTACCTCACCCTGGTTAGAATGGCTCACATTCAGAAATCTACCAACAACAGATGCTGGTGAGGATGTGGGGAAAAAGGGACACTAACCCAGTATTGGTGGAAATACAAACCGGTAAAGCCACTATGGAAGTCAGCCTGGACATTCCTCAGAAACCTGAATATAATCCTACTATACAACCCAGCCATCCCACTCCTTGGCATTTACCCAAAGGAAATTAAATTGGCAAATTGTCTGCACCTTAATGGTTATTGCAGCTCAATTCACAATAGCTAAGACCTGGATTCAACTTAAATGCCCATCAACAGTAGACTGGATAAAGAAATTATGGGATATGTACTATATAGAATACTATACAGCAGTCAAAAACAACGAAACCCAGTCATTTGCAACAAAAAAGAGGAATCTGGAAAACATCATGCTGAGTGAATTAAGCCAGTCCCAAAGGGACAGATATCATATGTTCTCCCTGATTGGTGACAACTAAATGAGCACCTAAAAGGAAACCTGTTGAAGTGAAATGGACACTATGAGAAACAATGACTTGATCAGCCCTTGTCCTGTCGATGAACAACTTACTATATTTCTTTTAGTATTTTTTTTTTTGTGCTAGTTAATGCTATTGGTTGGGCAGGTGCTGTGGCTCACTAGGCTAATCCTCCACCTAGCGGCGCCGGCACACCAGGTTCTAGTCCTGGTCGGGGCGCCGGATTCTGTCCTGGTTGCCCCTATTCCAGGCCAGCTCTCTGCTATGGCCTGGGATGCCGCCCACGAGAGTCCAGCGTAGTAAAGACACGATCGCTGCTTACTCGGTTCTCGTGGAACTTTATTCATCCAGATGCAAGGCAAAAGAAAAGAAACCAAGCCCCCGTTCCCCTACACAATACCATCCCCATTATATACCCTAGGTTCCCCTAGCAGGACGCTCCCAGCCAATGGCAAGTCTGTTCACATGCAGTCCATGCAGGCACAGTCCAATCAAGTTGAAGGGCACATAGTGCCTCAGGACGAAAGCTCATCTTGCTCCATCTGGGTTGTTTGTGTGTCTTCCGGACATCCTGTGGTTAGCACTTCCTTGACTTGTTTTGCTCAGCAGCCAGCACTTCCTTAACTTGTTTTGCACAAGTTGTTACAACAGGCCTTGAAAACAGCAAAGTGAAGAAGTTCCCATAGGTAGCCAGCCTGCGGTTCCCCACATCTCCCCCTTTTTTCTTTATTAGTAGTATGGCGTGGAGTCGTGCCTGTCTTAGGCTCCCGGAGACACGTCACCTGCTTACCCATAATTGAGACATTGGGGAGCATGCCCCATGCTCTGTCTTAGGTTGCTAGGTGCGCTCTCCAGTGATTACCCATCATTGACTACCGCTCCATCATGCTGAGCCATACTTCCTTATGAGGGTCAGAGTGATACATTGCGAGCATGGCCTGACGTACAACCAAGTTGGTGCATTGCTGGCACTGAACAACGGCTGCAATAGCCCTGCTAATCACAATGAACCGTAAAAGTAACAGCACAAACAATCCTCCTATGGCTGGCCATTCTTTAACGGTTGACCATGTACCAGAGATCAATCTTCCTATTACAGAAAAGGTTGACCAAACTTCTATCTGGGCTCGGATAGGGCTCTAAGCAGGCCCCAATACACTCCAGAATCCTGCCCCTTAACAATATTGCTAAATATCACAAAGCAAAATACTCTAAACAGCATTATTGGTTCTATTATTAATAGTCGCAAATATCAGCAATGCATAATCAATTATCACTCCAAAAATACCACCAATGCAAGCTAAAGACAAGACTATCAAAGGCACAAGTAGCAGTCTCTTTATAATTTTCACTCGCTCTCTGTTATAAGTTGGCCTTGGGCCTCATTCACTGCTTCCTCCTGTTGGTAGTCCTCTGTTTCAGGATGATCCAAGGCTTTGTCCCCCAGTGGTTCTGTGGGCTCCTTTGTGGGCTCCTGCTCATCGTCGCCCTTTGCGAGAAGCTGGATCCTCCTTTCTGGTGTCAAAATGGGTTGCGTGGCTCCCTGTGGAAAGAAACAAACAGCTCCCCGTGCCCTTCTCAATAAAGGGAACGGCCCTTTCCATTTGTTATCCTGTAAATCCTTCCACATAATCCATTGCACTGATTCCTTTTCAGCAGGTTGAGAATGTAATTCAGCTGGAGTTTTCCCATTTTTCTTTTTATTTAAAAAATTAATGTTATATAAAGCAAGGGCTACAGCATCCTTGTTAGATACCGCGTATTCCCCTATTCCCCCTTTTTGTTTAATTATTAGATTTTTCAAATACAAATGAGTACGTTCCACAATAACCTGTCCTTGGGGGTTATACGGAATGCGACTTAAGTGCACAATGCCAAAGTCCTTTAAAAAAATCCCTTTGGTGGAGTGCAGCATTACCCTGAGCTTCTTACAGGGCAATGGAATAATTCCTGTCACTATTAAAAGACCCATTAAAGAATTAGTAGCTTTTCCTATGGTAATTCCTATACCTTCCAAATCATCTAGGGAGGCCGGCAAACGCACATCTACTGCTTGCACTCCCATCTGTGGTGTTAATATTGTATAGTCGGTGGCTCGCAGCTCTGCGCAGCGAATGCCTGTTGTTCCCTTTGGGGCTGCCCTAACGGTTGCCCCCACCCATTGAGTTTTCGGGCCCCTGGGTGAGGGGGCCCCCATTCCGTTTTTTGCAGGTGCTGACCCTGATCCTTTTTGCCTCAGGTTAAAGTTTGGTACTATTGGATTACCTGCTTTGTCCATTTTAGAGTAACATTCATTTGCCCAATGGTTGCCCTTACCGCATTGGGGGCAAAGCCCCGGTTGATGCCCTGGGGGCTTTTGAGCTGTACATTCCCTTTGCAAGTGGCCCTCCTTCCCACATTTAAAGCATCTGTGCCCATTCCCATTGTTACACATCATCCTAGCCATAGCCACTGTTGCATGCGTGCCAGAGGCAACATCATCCAAAACATCCCTATAAATTTTTAAAAATGTGGGGATATCCTTATGTTGCCAGGGCCTTAGGGCCTCACAGCATGTTTTATTTGCTTGCTCATAAGCAAGTCTTCTGACCAGAGGCACTTCATCTACTGTTTCAAAGATATTTCCTGCGGCCTCCATTAATCTGTTTACAAAATCAGCGTAAGGTTCTGTAGGGCCCTGCATAATTTTAGTCAGACTGTGCTTAATCTCCCCCTTTTTTGGAATTATTTTCCAGGCACTTCGGGCCAATTCTCTAACCTGCATCAAAACTTCCTTAGGGCACCTTGCCTGTTGGTGTTCATCATTGAATGCTCCTTCCCCGTTGAGCATGTCCCATTCCAGGGAGCTCGGCCGTTTCTAGCATTCTCCGCTGCTTGCTTTCTGGCCAGTTCTCTATAGGCCGCCAGCCAGAGCAGAAAGTGTCCTCCACCAGCCACAGCCTTAGCTATATTTTTCCAGTCCTCTGGGACCAACCCCTGAGTCCCTATATTGTCCAGAACTGCTTTTGTGAAATTTGCATGTGGCCCGTACAATTGTACGGCCTGCTGCAGCTCCTTTAAGAGCTTATGATCCACAGGGGTCCATCCTCGATTACCCTAACCATCCAAAATGACAGGAAAGACTTGTCCTACCTGATGATATTCTTCCCAATTCGGGGGGGCGCCACGTGCTCCCCCCGCGGCTGTCCTGTCTCTCATTATAGCGGGACCTCTGTCTACAGGCCCATCCTCGAGTAAGGAATTGTGCTCACGAGCCATAGATTTACTCAATGTGAGAGGTTGCCAGGCTGATGCATTTTCTATTGATAAGTTAGCAAATCTGCACTGGCAACCGGGCTTATCTTGATAGTGCAAGGGTCCCAAGCCCGGATACTGAGGTGCGGATGGAAGGGGCTCGGTATCCCCCGCCCTCACATCTCCTTCCTCACTAGAAGCCTCTTCGTTCTCCTCAAAACGGCTTCTGCTTATGGACTCCATTTGGACCTCTTCTAGCCTTTCAGACCCCTCATCCAGGAGGTGCGATATCTGTTCCGAATCTGCTCACAGTGCCTGATCTTTGACAGGCGTCCCCGCCGTTTTTAATAAGTGGCTCAGCAGCAGACAGAGTTCCGTCATGGACAGAGTGTTACCCATTACTACTAAAGACAACTTCCGCCTTGAATCCGGCGTTCATTCACCACTCCCGCCCTGTTACCGGCGTTCATTCACACTCCTTCATTCACCACTCCCGCCTATTACTGGCGTTCATTCACAGCTCCCCCTGTTACCGGCGTTCATTCACCACTCCGCCTTTTACCAGCGTTCATTCATAACTCGCGCCCTGTTACCAGCGTTCTAGTCCCTGTCTATTAGGGGTCTCTTATTGCCCGCTTTGGCGGCTATATATTTTCTTTCTTCCGTCTTCACTGACGGTACCGCGGTCTAGTCCTAGGCTTTATTCTACCCGCCTAGATTCCCGTGTATGCACGCTTTTAGTTCTCTTACCTTCTTCCAGCGACCGCTCCCGATCCGAGTCACGGCACCACTTGCCGGATGCTCGCCCGCGAGAGTCCAGCATAGTAAAGACACGATCACTGCTTACTCAGTTCTCATGGAACTTTATTCATCCAGATGCAAGGCAAAAGAAAAGAAGCCAAGCCCCCGTTCCCCTACACAATACTATCCCCATTATATACCCTAGGTTCCCCTAGCAGGACGCTTCCAGCCAATGGCAAGTCTGTTCACATGCAGTCCATGCAGGCACAGTCCAATCAAGTTGAAGGGCACATAGTGCCTCAGGACGAAAGTTCATCTTGCTCCATCAGGGTTGTTTGTGTGTCTTCAGGACAACCTGTGGTTAGCACCTTCTTGACTTGTTTTTCACAGCAGCCAGCACTTCCTTAACTTGTTTTGCACAAGTTGTTACAACAGGCCTTGCAAACAGCAAAGTGAGGAAGTTCCCACAGGTGGCCAGCCTGCGGTTCCCCACACCGGGAGTGCAGTGGAGGATGGCCCAAGTGCCTGGGCCCTGCACCACATGGGAGACCAGGAGAAGCACCTGGCTCCTGGCTTCAGATAAGCGTGGTGCACTGGCCACAGCGCACTGGCCGCGGTGGCCATTGGAGGGTGAACCAACAGCAAAGGAAGACCTTTCTCTCTGTCTCTCTCTCTCACTGTCCACTCTGCCTGTAAAAAAAAAATACTATTGGTTGAACTCTGTAATTAACACACAATTATTCTTAGGCATTTAAATTTAACTGAAAAGTGATCCCTGTTAAATATAAGAGTGGGAATAAGAGAGGGAAGAAATGTACTTTCGGCATGTGCTCAATTGGACTTGCCTCTAACAGTAGAGTTAGAAACGTGCCAGGGGATTCCAATCCATTCCCATCAACGTGGCATGTACCAATGCCACCTTACTAGTCAAAGTGATCAGTTTCAGTTCATAATTGATCATAATGAAAGGATTAAGAGTCAAAGGGATCACATAAAGAAGACTAGTGTTTGCTAATACTAACTGATAGAATTATAAAGGAGAGAACGATCCAACATGGGAAGCAGGATACACAGCAGACTCATATAATGGCAGATGTCCTAAACAGCACTCTGGCCTCAGAATCAGCCCTTAAGGCATTCGGATCCAGCTAAAAAGCCCATGAGAGTATTTCAGGCATGGAAAGCTAAGACACTCGGGCAAAAAAAAAAAAAAAATAACCTGAATGAAAGATCTCTGAGTGAGATCCCAGCAGAGGAAACGGTCCATGAAAGAAGGAGGTACCTTTCTCTGAAGGGAGGAGAGAACTTCTGCCTTGACCTGGTCTAAATATGATCGGAGCTGGCAAACTCAAGAAGCTTCCATAGCCTTCGCAACTCATGAAAAGAGCCTCGGTGATTACTGACGCCATAAAAAAGAGTGTCAATTGTTAAATCAACAACAGGAGTCACTGTGCACTTACTCCCATGTAGGATCTCTGTCCTTCATGTGTTGTACTATGTGAATTAATGGTATAACTACTACTCAAACAGTACTTTATACTTTGTGTTTCTGTGTGGGTGTAAACTGTTGAAATCTTTACTTAGTATATACTAAACTGATATTCTGTATATAAAGAGAATTGAAAATGAATCTTGATGTGAATGGGATGGGAGAGGGAGCAGGAGATGGGATGGTTGCAGGTGGGAGGGAGGTTTTGGGGGGGAAAAAGCCACTATAATCCAAAAGTTGTACTTTGGAAATTTATATTTATTAAAAAATTGAAAAAAAAGAATTTTTTCTTCAAATTACATGGATTCTGTTAAAACCTAATTAAAATTAAAATAACTTTTAAAAAATAAATATGCTTGTTTCTTCCATGTTTATGTAAAGTAAGGATCCAATAATATGTTCATTTTCTGATTATGTAACTAAGAGACACCTATTTCAACAATAAAAGCAATGAATAGTAAGCTTCATATCTATTTTCATGGCAGGTATTTGGCATAATAGTTAAGGCACTAATCGGGTTGCCTGCATCCCATATTGGAGTCACTGGGTTTGAGTCTCAGCTAATGCACACACTCGGAGGCAGAAGGTGTTGACTCAATAAGTTGGATCCCTGATACCAATGTGGGAGGCCTAGAATGAATTCTAGCCTCCTAGCTTCTGCCTACCCCAATTGCAACAGTTAATGGACATTTAGAGAGCAAACTAGAACATGGAAGATTCTCTCTCTTTCTCATCCTCCTCCCTCCCTTCCTTGCTTTCTCTCTCTCTCTCTCTCTGCCTTTCAAATAAACCCAAAACAGTAATACATAAATAAATTCTAAAATAATTATCATAATGCTGAATGAACACACTTCGAAACTGTGGTTTTAATAGCATTCTGCCTCTGATAGCTTACCCACAACTCAAAGAAAACATTATGAAATAGGATCTGTTAGTGACAGAAATAAATAATGTATTGATTTTTACATTTTTTTGTAATTTGAGAGGCAGAACAGAGAGAGAGAGATGGGAGGAGGACGTGAAGGGTCTCATCACTGATTGAGTCCCCAGATGCCTTCAATGGCTGGGGCTAGACCAGACCAGTAACTTGATGAATCTCCTGTTTAAGTGACAGGAACCCATTTACTTGAGCCATCACCACTGCCTCCCCGGGTCCAGATTAGCAAGAAACGGCAGCCAGGAGCCAGAGTCCGGAGTCAAAACCAGGTACTCTGTTGTGTGATGCAGACATTTTAGCTGCTAAGCTAAATGACTGCTCCTTAATGTATTGATTTTTATTTATAAAATATTTACTACTATAAAATTCTAGTGAAATCTTTTATGAAGTAAAATTTAAATAAGGGGAAAATGTATTCTCAAACATTACTGGAAAAATAGTTGCCAAGTTGTTGATAGAATTTCAATTAAATTCACATATGTAAGAGAGAATAAAGGCTGTACTTTAAAGTATTTGTTCTGAATCAGATAATGAATTATTAAGCCAGAGTTTCTTGCTTCTTCTGACTGATAATTAGTAGAAAAATCATGGCAAGCAAGTTGGTCGAATTCCACTTATCCAATGTGGATTGCCTGCAAATTCTTCTCAAGTTCTGGATGGCTGTGGCATCAACTAGGAAGAAGGGCAAATGTGAGAAAAATGGACTCTTGGAGAGGGCAATTGGTGCAGTTTAAGGTCCCATTTGGGATGCTGGCATCTCCTATGGGAATGCCTAGGTTCAAGTGCCAGCTTCACTTCTGATTCCAACTGCCTGGTAACACACACTGTGGGACACAGCAGGTGATGGCTGAAGTTCCCAGATCCTTGTTTCCCACATGGGAAATCTGGATTGAGTTCCAGGCTACTGGTTTTCTCTTGGCCCAGCCCTGGCTGTTGTGAGCATTTGAAGAGTGAACCAGAGGATGAAAGATTTCTCTCTGTCTCTGGCTCTCTGCCTTTCAAGTAAATTATAAATAAATAAACTAATTTTAAAGGCACTTGACCAAATTGGTATAGGCCAACTCTGTGCAAAGAGAAGAGACTCTAATTTTCACAAGGAAAAGTGAAATACAATCTCAAAACTATTTTTTCTCAAAGCACTGTGCTTTCTCAAATTCAGCCTCCTTATAAAGTGCAGTAGAAATATAATACTTATGTTTTTGATTCATTTTCAACTAATTTGGCACAACAGTATTTTGCAAGTGCTTTTTGATGTTAGAGAAACTTTTTTTGGGTCTCTGTAAAGCCATTTTTTAAGCAGGAAGTCACAAATTAACATAAAGAACAAAACCCTCTATATTTTTCAAACATGACTTAAACTTTCAAAATGAATTTAATCCCAGGCCAGCACCGTGGCGCACTTTTTTAATCCTCTGCCTGTGGCACTGGCATCCCATATGGGCGCTGGGTTCTCGTCCTGGTTGCACCTTTTCCAGTCCAGCTCTCTGCTGTGGCCTGGAAAAGTAGTAGAAGATGGCCCAAGTGCTTGGGCCCTGAACCCACATGGGAGACCAGGAAGAAGCACCTGGATCCTGGCTTCCAATCGGCGCAGCTCCGGCCATTGTGGCCATTTGGGGAGTGAACCAACGGAAGGAAGACCTTTCTCTTTGTTTCTCTCCCTCTCACTATCTGTAACTCTACCTGTCAAATAAATAAATAAAATCTTTTTAAAAAATGAACTTAGTTGAGTCAAAGGGAGCACATAAACAAGTCTAGTATCTGCTAACACTAACCGATAGAATAAATAAAGGGGAGAGTGATCCAACATGGGAAGTGAGATACTCAGCAGACTCATAGAATGGCAGATGTCCTAAATAGCACTCTGGCCTCAGAATCAGCCCTAAAGGCACTCGGATCTGGCTGAAAAGCCCATGAGAGTATTTCAGGCATGGAAAGCCAAGACACTCTGGAAAGAAGATCTCAGTGAGTGAGATCCCAGTGGAAAGAACAGGTCTTCAAAGAGGGAGGTGCCTTTCTCTGAAGGGAGGAGAGAACCTCCACTTTGACTATGACCGTGTCTAAACAAGATAAGAGTCGGAGAACTCAAGGGGCTTCCATAGCCTTGGAAACTCATGACTGGTGCATAGGGAGATTACTGATGCCATAAACAGGAGTGTCAATTGGTAAAGTCAACAACAGGAGTCACTGTGCACTTACTCCTCATGTAGGATCTCTGTCCTTAATGTGCTGTACACTGAGGCTTAATGCTATAACGAGTACTCAAACAGTATATTTCACTTTGTGTTTCTATGGGGGTGCAAACTGTTTACTTAATGTATACTAAACTGATCTTCTGTAAAAAAAAAAAAAAAAAAAGAAGAAGAAGAAGAAGAAGAAGAAGAAGAAGAAATTATCAATTCCCAACTTGACTCTCACTGGGATTAAACATGACAATAGGTCTGATCTGAGATCTGATTTCATCATCATTTAAAAAAAAATCATCTATTATTTTTCACTTTATGTTTCTGTGTGGGAGCAAACTGTTGAAATCCTTACTTAATGTATGCTAAGCTGATCTTCTGTATATTAAGATAATCGAAAATGAATCTTGATGTGAATGGAAGGGGAGAGGGAGTGGGAAAGGGGAGGGTTGTGGGTGGGAGGGACGGTATGGGGGGGGGGAAGCCATTGTAACCCATGAGTCGTACTTTGGAAATTTATATTCATTAAATAAAAGATAAAAAAAAATGAACTTAGTCCAAAAGTTATCTGAATATGATTAGTTTGTTCATTATTTTTAAATAAAATATTTGAAAACATTGTTATCAAAACTGCTTGGCTTACTTTTTAAAAGAAAGACTAGAAACAGGTATTGTAAGGATGAAAAGAAGCAATAATAACTGATTTTCAATATATTGTTAATGTGATGGCATGGAGGTTTTAGAATCTTAGGATTCTCCATTTTGAATCCTGGATTTACTCAAAAAATATATATCTTTCTTACATTTATTTATTATTTAATATTTTGTTCAATAATACAACTACATTATATTTTTTCCAGAAACCTTTTTTTAAATATTTTTTGGAGATTTTTATTTATTTGAGAGTTAGAGTTATAGTTAGTGAGAAGGAGAGAGAGAGAGAGAGAGGTCCTCCCTCCACTGGATCACTCCTCAAATGGCTGCAACGGCCAGAGCTGTGCCAATCCAAAGCCAGGAGCCAGGAGTTTCTTCCGGGTATCTCCCGTGGAGAGCTGGACTGGAAGTGGAGCAGCCAGGACTAGAACCCATGCCCATATGGGATGCCAGCACTGGAGGCAGAGGATTAATCTAGTGTGCCACAGTGCTGGCCCCAGAAACCTTTTATTTAAGGTATACAAACTTCTTACATGTCATAAATACAACTTTAAGAACAAAATGTGTATCTTTAGAAGTGGATGAGAGCTTGAGTTGTGGTATATTTGATTATCAAATTGTTTAACTTTTACTTCTTATTCTCATCATATCATATTTCATTTTAAAAGAATAATTGAAGTATAGGTTCTCTGATACATGCCTTTAACATGGTTTCATTATTAGCTGCTGTGATGTGAGTTCATTAGTGGTCATCCATGAGTACATTAAACATTCCTTCTACTATTTTGGAAGGACACAGATGTACTGTGCTTTTTCTGCCATCAAAAACAGTCATTGATACTTGAAACCTCCAGTGCATAGAAGAAATTCTGGGAAAATTAATATTTAAAATGAGACCTGTCAAGCCTTCTTTTTTCATTTCTTTGCATTTCCCTCACTAGATATAATTTTAAAACACTATAGTCTCTTTCTTTGATCCTTCTGTCCATTTAATTATAATGAATTTCATACAATTAGAATAATTATATAATTAAAAAATAGAATAATAAGTTACTATTCTTTATCATGGCACTTGTATTTAATTTCCTTAAATATTCCTAACTCCTTTATACTGAAATGTCTCAGTAACCTTACATGAGAACCTAGAGACATTATGTCTTTAATTGGAAAAAACGTTAATAAAGGATATGTATTTAGGAGCATAGAATAGTTTTAATGCAATAAAGAGGAACTCATTTCAATCCCATTGATCCCCTACATGTTAGATTTTAAATAAATTTTCAAATTATCAATGTCTAATTACAACTAGGGACATAATTCAATCTAAACTATTTGATTTCAAAATCCATTTACAACCTTAAATTCCCAAAAAAACTTTTTAAGTGCATCGAGAGTTTGTGGGAGAACCTACAGGCTGTTACAGAAGATAAGTGGTACGAGTAATCGCAATATAGTGCCACAAAATAGGTCTATAGCATACATGTAAATAGTACATAGAATTAATTTTAATAACATTTAACATATAGCAATGTTTACACATAATGTATAAATATATTTAACTTGAGATCTATATAACCCTTTCCTAATTTTATTGTGATAAAATATGTATCATCTTAATGATGTTTAAATATTCAGCTAGTGTCGTCTTAGTGTATTTTGTGCAACATATTGAGATGAGTGCTATTTCATTGGAGAGTAAGTTTCAATGTGAATTTTAGGGAAGACATTCAGACCACAGAAAATGATACTGAATACATTCATTATATTGTAAAACCATCACCACCATTCATACTTTTGTTAAACGGAAATTCTGTGCCCATGAAACAACAATGTCTCATTTCCTCCCAACTACACCATGAAAAACCACTCCATTATCCTCTCCGTCTCTGTCATTTTCAGTACTCTAAATACCTCATATGAATGGAGTCATATATTTCTGTTTTTGTGAATGGCTTATTCCACTTAAACTGATGTCCTCAAGTTTCATCCATGTTGTGGCTTATGTAAAAACTTCATTCTGTTGTAAGATTTAAGAATTCCCCATTGTATTGCTAGTTCATTCGTCCTTCAATGGAGCTGTAGGTTGCTGCCACATTTTAACTACTGTAAATGCAGCCATAGCAGCAAATAATTTTTTGAGAGGACAAATACCTTTTTGAGAACTGGCTTTCAATATATAATGTCCATTTTTTATATTTTAGAAATGATTTTGATGTTAATATAGCCATCCTTCTTTTTGCTCACTGTTTACATAGATCTTTTTCTATCATTCACTTTCAATCTATTTGTATCTTTAGGTCTATAGTGATTCTCTTATATTCAACATTAGTTAAATCATGTGATTTTATATATTCTGGGTCTGACTTTTGGTTGGAGAGTTTAATCCATTTACATTTAAAGCAATTACTGATAAGCAGGGATTTCTATCATTTTACTTCTTATTTTCTGTATGTCTTATAGCTTTTATTCCCTGATTTCCCACATTACTGTTTGTTGTTTTTTTTGTTTGTTTTTTGTTTTTTTTTTTTTTTTTTTTTTTTTTTGTATTTAGTTGATTTCTTATGGCAAGATGCCTCAATTCCTTTGTCATTTCGTTTTGAGTATATTCTATAGCTATTTTATTTGGGATTTGCATGGGCACAATGGGTTCTAGTCCCAGTCGGGGTGCCAGATTCTGTCCCGGTTGCTCCTCTTCCAGTCCAGCTCTCTGCTGTGGCCCGGGAGTGCAGTGGAAGATGGCCCAGGTCCTTGGGCCCTGCACCCGCATGGGAGACCAGGAGGAAGCACCTGACTCCTGGCTTCAGACTGGCACAATTGCCAAGATACAGAATCAACCCAGATATCCATCAGATGAATACTGGATAAAGAAATTATGGTACATATACACTGTAGAATACTACTCAGTGATAAAAAAATTTTTTTAAATAAAAAATAAAATTAAAATAAAAAATGAAATCCTATCTTTTGCAACAAAATGGATACAACTGGATTCATTATTCTTGGTGAAATAAGACAGCCCCAAAAAGACAAATACCATAGGATTTATCTGATCCATGGTAATTAATCAGTGGTATCTACAATGTAAGGTATTGGAATGAAATGAACATTTTGAGATTCCATGATTGTTTATAGCCTTTGTCTCTTCGGTTGAGGAACAGTGTTTTTTTCTTCATATTATTTGTTGAACTCTTTACTTAATATAGGGTTAACCTTACAATCATTAAGTAAACTGAAAATCTTTGTAAAGGTTAAGAGTGGGAATAGGAGAAGTAGAAGGAAGAAAGGTTGGAGCATGGGCAGGAGGGAAGGTAGGGTAGGAAGTATCACTGTGTTCCTAAATCTGTATATGTGAAATATACGAGCTTGTATAACATGAATAAAATATAATAAAATTTTAAAAAGATAAGAAAAATTTAAAAATACTAGCTTTTAGACATACTTTTTAGTGTATTAGTCTCTGAAATAAAGTAGAAAGCAAATCATTTTTTACAATAGTATTAGCTTCTATCTTTGATCATGTATTTTCCCTTTATATAAATCTTTATTTCTTCCTGTAGCTTCAACTTACTGTCCCTACTTTCCACTGATTTCACCATGCAGAACTTACTTGACCATTTCTTTCAGGGGAAGTACAGTAGTAATGAACTCTTGATGATTTTATATATCTGGGAATGTCTTAATTTTCACCTTCACCTTTAGGATTTTTTTGGATTTTTTTTTTTTTTGTATTTTAAATATATTTCCACCATTGACTCTGAGTCTCCAAGGTTGCTGATAAGAAACCTGATTGTTATCATATGGAGTAACACTGGAGTGTATGAAAATTCACTCCTCTCTTCAGCTTTCAGATTACTTATTTATATTTGATTTTGAAAGCTTGATTATAATGTGTCTTGGTTTAGTCTCATTCAGTTCTATGTTGAGGTTCCTTTGGTTTCTTGGATATTTATGCTTATATTTTCAACTTCAAAAATGTCCAAACATGATTTCTTTGAAAATTCCATTTGCCCTTCTCTTCCTCACTCCTCCTTATGAAACTGCCAAAACGTTAGTATCATCTACATGTTGGTGTCTCAGTTGTCCCTAAAGCTCTGTTTTCTACTTTTTCTTTCTTTTCTTTTTGCACTCAACAGTTTCCATTTCCTGTTTACAGATTCACTGTATGTTTAGTCTGCCTTTTCAAATCTGCCTTTGAATTTCACTAGTGCATTTTTTCATTTTGGTTTTTGAAACTTTCAGCTCTAGAACTTTTTTTTCTGGTTCTCTTTTTATTAATATGTCTATTTTGATCATACCTTATTTTATAGACCTTTTCCATGTCTTCCTTTAGTTCTTTGAGCATCTTCAAGAATAATTTTAAAGTTGTCTCGTAGATGTGCCACCAGATGGTTTTTAGGGATAGTATCTGCTGAGTTATCTTTTCCTCTAAATAGACCAAACTTTGCTCTTCCTCTGTATGCCTTGTTACTTTTTTGTTGAAAATTTAAAATTTTAACCCACCAATGTACTGTCCCTGAGGATAAAATTTACTTCATTTCTCAAGGGTGTCTGTTTTTGATAGACTTTTAGATTGTTGTAGGCTATCTCTATGTCAAGAATAAATTTGAGTTGTAAATTCAAGAGCTAATAAGGTCTTCTTAGAGTATGCACCTTTCCCTGGGTATTTGTGGTCACTTTTTAGATTTCCCTATATATGTAGTTATTTTTACATATCTCTGTTTTTGCTATTTGTCTCACAAAAGGGAGAAAGAAAAAAAAAAGAGAAAGGCTAGGGGGATATCACTGGCTGTTTGAATTTCCTGAATTAACTTCAAGAGGAGGAGAGGTATAATAAGATAGGGAGAAGGGAACAACTGTGACTACCCACATCTTTGTCTAGACTCACATGACCTAAAGTGGCAATCAGTGATCAGAGTACAAATCTCCAGTATTTGAAGTATAGGATCATTTTTGGCCCTGCCTAACTCCCACAAGCTTTGGGCAGGTTGCTTTAACTCCTTATCAGGCTAGGAATTAGATATGGGCAATTGCTTCTGTACTAAGAGATGAAAATGACCAAAATTTACAGTAATTTACCATCTAACTCTTCCCTTGGTGGTTATAAGCCTTCAATAGACTCCAGAGTTCCAATACATATATGTATGTGCATCGCTTCTAGGCCTTTTGGCTAAGATCAAGTGCAGCATATATGTATGTGTGTATATATATATATATATATATATATCAGACAGATTCTTCGAGTACAATTGTTTTTCTCAGTGGAAAGACAGGTTTCTTAATCTTCCTGCTCTGTTTTCTTCTTAGAGTCCTCTCAAGATGCTATCCTTTTAACTGTTAATCAAAATAAAATTACTAATGCGATTTTACATTTTATTATTACTCACATTTATATTTTATACTCATATCATATCTTGAGTAAAGTAGCCACGTTTCAAATGTGTAATAACTACATGGGGCTAGTGACTACTTTAATGAGTGATTCGGCTATCGGTAAGAAAATATATTTTAAGCAAAGAAATGTCTATTTTATGTCACTCTGATAGTAATTTGGAAGATTGAGTAGAGATGAAAGGATTGGGGGCAAAAGAAAGAGCTTGAGAGTTTATTGGAGAAGCCCACATAATGATGAAATGAATTTGAAATGAAGTGGTAATGATGGAGGTGGTATTGAAGGTTGAACCGATAGTTGAGCTAAATGGACACTACTGGTTATTTGAAATAGGTATGAAGGAGCAGGAGGTCCCAAGAATGATGCTTCATTTATGATATAGATAGATCTGTAGCTAATTGTTTGATTAACCCAAATGTGAAATACAAAAGCAGGAGCCAGTTTGGAGAATATGATTAGTTTCGTTTTGTATATGCAAAGATGGAAATAGAGGTATTCCTGATTATATACAGAGCTTTGCAGCAAGCATTTAGACAAAAAAAGAGGAGACTTGAAAGTCATCAGTGGAATGGAATACAGAAATCCTTAGAAGGAAATGAAGCCACTCGAGAAAAATCTATAGAATGAGACAGGATGAGGGTTAAAAGGATGGACCTCACAGAATATCAGTATGATGTAGAGTGGGAGAGCCAATGAGTAGAGCAGTGAAAGTGTTAAGTAGAAGGAATGGTCAGCTTGGAATTCTCAGTCTCGATAAACAACATCTCCGTTAACCATTTACCAAAATCATAAATTTAAGAGATATTCTAAACTCTCCTTTTCATTCGACTCCCATATTTAGTAGGAAGTCCAGTTCCAGATGTTCTTTAAAACCTATTGTATCTTTTCTTTTCCCTTCCTTTCCTTTCCCTCCGACCCTTGATCCCTTTCTCTCTCAAATTCCATTCCCATTGCATTGGTCCAGGTCTGTTTGCTACTAGGAAAACCGAATGACCCCTGCTTCTTCTATGGTCTAATTTCAATTTGTCTTTTCTACAATGTTGCCAAAGCAGTCTCTGAATTTCTCTCTGCCTTCCTCCTTTAATTCTTAAAAAAATGTTATTTAATTATTTGAAAGGTTGAATTAGAGACAGGGAGTAAGAGAGAGAGAATGAATCTTCCATCCCCTGGTTTTACTCCCCAGATGGCAGCAATGGCCAGAGCTAAGCCAAGCTAAATCTAGGAGCCAGGAGCTTCAGCCAGGTCTCTAACGTGGGTGGCAGAGACCCAAGTACTTGGGCCATCTTCTACTGCTTTCCCAGGCGCATTAGCTAGGAGTTGGATTGGAAGTGGATCAGCCGGGATACAAGCTGATGCCCGTATGGGATGCGGGCCTCCCAGGCTGTGGCTTTCCCCACTGTGCCACGATATTGACCCCCATCCATTGACTTTTCTTTTACCATTCCACTCTAGGCAGTCACTGAACTCACTGTAACATCCTGTGTTCCTCAGACACACCAAGGGATTTCATGCTTCCACATCCATGCGTAGACGGCTTCGGCTGGAGTGCCTTTCCTTTCACTTGTTCTTTTGTTTATTCAGCAGATATTTATTAAGTGTCTGTCCTAGCCGGGCAATGAAATATCAGCTATATGAAGATGAATAACATGCATTTCCTAACCTTCAGAAAGTTCCAAGTGGAGAAGTACTAATAAATGTAATGTAGTGCGTGAAACACTGTTGGCTTCTTTATATAGCCCAGAGCTACACTAAAGTAGATGATGTACTTGAGGATGAAAGGAATGAATAAAGAACAGTGAACATAATGAACATGGTCCTGGAAACAGAACGCAGCTTAGAGGCAAAACTCTCTGTTGCTGGAGTATAAAAGGTAAGGCGGGAAGTAACACGAATGAAGCTAGACAGGGCATAGGAAACCAAATTATGGAAAATTTTATATGAATAGCTAAGAAGACGTCTGAAAACTCTTCAAGCCTAGGCATGTTGTAATCAAGATGGTGTTTTATAGATATTATTCTTGACACATTGGGAAAATGAAACTGGGGACATTATAATAAGGCAAAAGAGAAGTTAAGAGGTGGAAATATCCCAGCTGCTGTGGGTTGAATGTTGTGTTCTCCTCAAAGTTATATGTTGAACTCTTAATCTCTAATATGATTGCATCTGGAGGTGATCCCTTTGGGAGATAAGTATTGTTATGGTGGAACCTTTTAAAGGCAGGACAGAGATGAATTTGCTCTCCAACATATAAGGACATGGCAAGGAGACTGCAGTTTATAAACCAGGCAGATAGTCAGATAGTTCATACCAAGAACCTGACCATGCTGGCGCTTTAACCTAAGACTTACGGTCTCCACGACTGTGAGAAGTAAATTTTTCTGCTTAAGCCATTCAGTCTGTGATATTCTATATAGCTGCCCAAATTTAGTAAGACACCAGCTGAAAGAACAAAAATTGGGCGGGGGGGGAGGGCAGGCAGTGTGGTAGAACTGATGGAAAGAGAAGGGAATATCTATAGACATATGCTAAAACACATGTTTTTAAGAAAATGAGATACAGAATTCAGAGGAACTTATCTTAGGCTTTGGCATAGGACAAAAGCTGCCCGTCCCTTTTGGATTGAATGGATGGAAAGATAAGTAAAGTTGAGAATCAAAGTCAAGGCATAAGGGCCATTATGTTCTCTGTAAACTAAGATGTTTATAAATTTGCAAAAACATGTTTTACCAGTTTTATTTAATAAACAAATAAAAATAGTATATATTGATAATATACAGCATATTATCTTGCCATTGACATTGAGAATAATAAAATCAAGCTAATTAACATATCCATCATACCACAGAGGTGTGTGAGGTTTTTTGTTTTGTTTTGTTTTTTTGTCTGAGATGGTGAGAGCTCTTAAGGTCTCTTAACATATTTCAAGTATGCAATACAGCATTAGATTCTCTATGCTATGCAGTCAAATCTCCAAAACTTGTTTGTCCTGTTTAATTGAAAAGTGGTAGTCTTTGACTAACATTTTTCATTTCTCACACCCCCCCCCAAGTCCTGAAACCACCATTACTTATCTGCCTCTGTGAGTTCAATACTTTTAGATTTTACATGTGAAGCCATGCAGCTTGTTTTCTTTCTATGCCTGGTTTGTTTCATTTGCTATAATGTTCTCCAGGTTTGCCCATGTCATTGCAAATAATAGGATTTCCTCCCCCTTTATAGCTGAATGGTCTCTGTTGTATATGTAAACCACATTTTCTTAGCCGTTCATCTATTGATGGACACTTAGGTTGATTCCATGTCTTGGCTATTTTGAATAATCCTTCAGTAAACAGGAGAATACAGATATCTTCCCAACATACTGATTTCATTTTCTTTGAATGGTTCTCAGAAGTAAGATTACTGGATCATATGGTAGTTCTATTCATTTTTAATTTTATAGAAATTCCATACTCTCTTTCATAACCACAGTACTAATTACATTTACACCAATAATGTACCATAGTTCTCTTTTCTCTTCTTCTTAAGCTATACATGTCTTTCTGAAAATAGTATTTTTTTTCTTTTTACTTTTTAAAATTTATGCAAAGGGGACAAATTTCATATATTTCACATATAAAGTTTTAAGAGAATATGATACCTTTCTAAAAGTATTAGGTGATATTTAATGATGGTTTTATTTTACATTTCCCTAATGATTTTTGAGTTTGAGCATTTTCTCATGTATCTGTTAATCATTTATATGTCCTCTTTTGAGAAATGTCTGGTCCCTTTGCCCATTTTAAAAACAGAATATTGGTCTTCTTTCTATTTATTTAATAGAAAGCTTTATATATTTAGGATATTAAATATTTTCTCCCACTTTATAGTTTGTTTCTTCATTCTTTTGATCTCTGTTTTGTGACAAAGCTTTATACTTTGATGCAATCCAACTTTTTTATTTTTTCTTTTATTGCCTGTGCTTTTTGGTTCATATACAAAAGTCATTGCTTAAACAATATCAACAAGCTTTTGCTGGATTTGGACTTCTATGTTTAAATATTAAATCACTTTAAAAGGGGAGGGTTGTGGGTGGGAGGGACGGTATGGGGGGGAAGCCATAGTAATCCATTATTCGTACTTTGGAAGCGTATATTCATTAAATAAAAGTTAAAAAAAATATTAAATCACTTGAAAATTTACTATTTATATATAAACTGTAAGATACTAGCATCATAATAACAAAATATTTAAATAACTAGAGCACCTACAACAAGTCTAGATAATTAAAAATTCGCTGAATTGTTTTGTACTTTTAAATCTAAAGATAGAAACTTCAGGGAAGTACCTTTAAATGGTATTGCAAACCATTTTGTGGGTATAATAAAGGCATACATATTGTTAGCATATGAGGAAATGTGGTAGAACTTAATAACATTTATTTTGTTGTTATCTACATAATTATATGAACTTCTCTTTTGGTTTTGAAATTTTCATGCAGATAATACATAAATTTAGCCATTTTATCATTGCTTCTTCCATTCTCCTCCACTTTAGATATCATTTCTATTAATTTATTCCTTTTTTTAAAAGATTTATTTATTTGAAAGCAGAGTTACAGAGAGGCAGAGAGAGAGAGAGAGAGAAAGAGAGGTCTTCCATCTGCTGGTTCACTCCCTAGATCGCCACAACAGCCAGAGCTGAACGGATCAGAAGCCAGGAGCCAGGAGCTTCCTCTGGGTCTCCCATGTGAGTCCAGGGGCCCAAGGACTTGAGTCATCTTCTGCTTTCCCAGGCCATAGCAGAGAGCTGGATTGGAAGTGGAGCAGCAGGGACTCAAACCAGTGCCCATATGGGATGCCAGCACTGCAGGCATTAGCTTTACCTGCTATGCCACAGCACCGGCCCCTAATTTGTTTATTTTACATGCCTCTTATCTTTCTTTATTCACATAATTTATCTCTAGACAATTCTGAGGAACAAAAGTACCTTAACATTCTATTATATTATAAATGACCTTGACAAATGGAAGATAGTCAAAATTATCAGATGTGATGATAAAGTTTGCTGTTATCTTAGAGGGTTTGCTGTATTGCCCTTAATCTTGTAACTAATCCTCTTATTGCTCTTCATTTTATAAATTAAAAACACCTTGAGTCACAAGTATACTAAACTGTCCATTTTTCTCACTGAAATTTCCTTTTTGAGTACACAGGCATACACCAGGAAGTGGTATTTGGGTTCTATATCTAAGAGACATTCTGAGGAAAGTGAGATAAATAAGTTCTTCCTACTGAACTATATACTTCAAGAAATTAAGGGTAACATCTCTTTCATTCATAAAATAATTGATTTCAAAGTAAAAAAACATATTTAGCAAATAAAGTAGAAAGCAGTTTTTGAACATCTATCCAGAGCATAGTAGTACCTAAAAGCTCCAAGTACAAAAATAGTCTCTGCACTCAAGTGTCCTATAATATTCTGTGTAGAGTAATTAACATCATGTCAGATTACAATGACTTTACTATAAGAAGGATATCTTGAAAGCCATAATGATAAAACAATCAAACAGCTAAAAGATATTGTGGGTATACTCGTTATGCATTCCTGAAACTAGAGCAAATACACATTCATGCTGATTGATTTCACGTTTGTGAAAGGGAGACTTGCTGAATATGTTGAACATGCCTCTTATGTATGAACATACTACATATTTTATCATTTAACATTGTCATGTTAAAGAGATTAACACATAATTCTCCATATTCTGTTTACAATTTCAAAAAATATTTTGCTTGCTTTCTGAATTCATTTTTCTAAACATCAATTCATTATATATTTAGTGAACAT
This sequence comes from Oryctolagus cuniculus, assembly GCF_964237555.1. Lineage (NCBI taxonomy): Eukaryota > Metazoa > Chordata > Mammalia > Lagomorpha > Leporidae > Oryctolagus > Oryctolagus cuniculus. The sequence continues at coordinate 84,978,858 of NC_091439.1, read as the reverse complement.
TTACTATGTCAAAGGCCCTATAGAACTCGAAATTGCAAAAATGTCCTTAAGGAATTGACAGTCAAATACAGAACCAAAATATAATATAGAACATCTATATAATTAATGTATTTTCAAAGAGAGACTAATTCAGTAAATATTTCTTGACCCTCTACCTTGAGCTTGTTGCTTTTCTAGAGACATCACTAAAGATTATGCTACAAAACAAGCCAGCAAAAATCTCTACTCTATGGAGTTCATTGTTCATTTGCAGTGCCGTTGGGACTGCAAAGAAAAGATTTTAATTCCAGTAATTACAGAAAGTCAGAAGAAACTAGACAGGGTATACCATTTATGTTGGGTCATGAAGGATAAACTGGAATTTTCTGGGTCAACAAAGAGGTGCTGAACGTTACTGGCAGAAGTGGCACCCTTTCCAATGGCATCGGTATAGACCTGGGAGCCAAGTATCAATTTACATGCAACACTCCTTTCCTCTTAGATAGTAAGAAATTGAGGAAATCTAAATGACGTTAGTTAGCAGAAAACCACAGGGCATCTCTGGGATGAGACTTGTTAATTATTAACCATCTAAGATGTTAGTTTTCTGTTAATAATTGAAAAATTATACACCCAATTATATAAGTATACTTTGAAAGTGAGAACCACCTTTGAACTCATTCACAAGGCATCAGAAATGTTAACTGAAGAATGGTAGTTTATAAAGTTGCACAAGGTGCTTCTATTAGAAGCAAAATGCGTATGTGAAACAACAGAGTTCTGTACTTTAAATAGTTTTTATGTAAATGTATAATCTTAAGAGAAGGAAGAACAGTTATAAAGAGGGTAGAAATAAACATTTTTGTCAAATATTTTGTTAGATATATTTTAAATAAAATTTATTTTTAAAATAAAACATGTCTATGGCCATACCACCCTGAATGTGCCTGATGTCATCTAAAATGAAACATGTGATGTATGTTTTAAATGTGCAACTAATTTGTGAGCACAGCAAAGGAATGTATTCTGACTTTCAGAATTACTTTAGTTTAGATTCAAAATTAATCTGCACATATACCTGGTGTGAAGTCACTAACTGTGGGGAGCAGGGTCCGTCTCCCGCAACATGGTGGGGTGCCCAGGAGACAAATAAGTACTGAGACTGTGGACTGAAACTAACTCTATGCATCTGATCTCCCACCATATGGCGCTGAGAGGGAGTAAACAAATCTTACACAGCTGTTTCATCAATTAGCTGGTTCCTGATCCAACCCCTGATTGGAAGAAAGTGGCGTGCTCAGCACGCGGGCAGCGGAGCACGGATTGGTGGGAGAGGACTATAAAAGAGAGAGAGAGACAACAGGCGGGCCCCCTGAGAGAGTTGGTGGGAGAGCTCATTGGTGCCGCTCCTCCGCGGAGGTGGGGGAGCAGCAGCAAATCCGGGAAGGGCCCAGGAAAGAAAACAGCGCCCAGTGTCCTTCCTCCACGAGTAGGGGAGCGACAACTAACAAATACTGCAGTAAGCCATATATCCCATGTACTCTTTTTTTTTTTTTTTTTTTTTTTTTTTTTTTTTTTTTTTTTTTTTTGACAGGCAGAGTGGATAGTGAGAGAGAGAGAGAGAGAAAGGTCTTCCTTTACCGTTGGTTCACCCTCCAATGGCCGCCGCGGCTGGTGCGTTGCCGCCGGTGCACCGCCCTGATCCGATGGCAGGAGCCAGGTGCTTCTCCTGGTCTCCCATGGGGTGCAGGGCCCAAGTACTTGGGCCATCCTCCACTGCACTCCCTGGCCACAGCAGAGAGCTGGCCTGGAAGATGGGCAACCGGGACAGAATCCAGTGCCCCGACCGGGACTAGAACCCGGTGTGCCGGTGCCGCAAGGCGGAGGATTAGCCTAGTGAGCTGCAGCACCAGCCGCCCATGCACTCTTATCACATTGATGCACTAGATAAAAATCAGAAACTATATAAGCACATTTATTTAATGCTTGGAAAAATTCTTGGGCTCAAATGCTTTGAAAAATTCTTGAAGCCAAATGCAGTACATAAAACCATCAATTTTTAATAAATAGGCTTTAGTAGTAAAATACATTTAACAACTGAAATTTAGCATAAGCTCTTTTCCACTTTCATCCCTAGGTCATGGTATGCTATACTGAAAGATCCTGTTCTTTTTATCTCATTGGTTTAAAGTCAGCTTTCACATTGAATAAGCATAATAATGAGCATACTGATAGTTTACTGCATACCTTTGACTGATGACATATTTCAGACATTTCAAACATACATACTCAGGAGCTAGTTCATTAATAATATATTTTGTACTTAGAAATCAAAACACAGCCCATTTCAACGTGTCCTGGTTGAAAGGGTGGGGTCAGAGAAGAGTAGGAGTAGCTCATTGATGGAATCACCTTATGTCTAAGATTTTTAAAGTAGCTACATACACATGTAACAAACTGGGAAAACCAAGATAAGAACTGCCCACAGACTGTAAGCATTTTAAATGCTTTTAGTAAGGGGGAAAGAAAAAAGGGGAAAGGGGAAGCATCTTATTTTTATTTTATGATACGAAGCTTTTTAAATAAAAGTTATACATAAGGTAAAGCATTTAAATGAAACTATGCAAAAATTCAAAAGTTACATTTCAGGATTTTCATTCTGAGACTGCAATGAGTTAAACCATTCAGTTTAGTAGTCAAGAATTTCTAAGATTCATTTGCTATTATGACAAAACCATATTTGTTGAGAATTCTATTTGAAGAAGGTATTTGGCATTTGTTGATTGTAACATGTGGCTACCCTGGATGACCTTTGCCGAGTACATTTGCACACAAAACAGTGCAATCATCTGTGTAATCTGAAATACCAAATATAATGATGTGATGTTGAGCTGTATTTTAAGTGATTTCCTATAGAATAGCACCATAATTTCATGAAAAATGTTGAAATAATTTTGCATTCAAGTGTATACTCCAAAATACCCCATAATACATTCTGAATTCTGATGTACAGGGAACTTATTGAATTTTGTGGAGTAGAAGTCTTTGGTTTCAGTATATATTTCATGGTCAGCCATAATGCCTTTGAGTTGAGTATATAGCGATCATTTCTGTCTTTCCCTAAAATAAGCATTGCAAAAGTTGCTAACCTGCCGCTCCATATGCTGCACATGTTAGACATTAGCTAATGTGAGTTTTCCAAGTATCTCATACATGTGACACATTTAGGACTAAGTGCTTGTGAGGGTCTTGATTCTGAGAGCCACAATTACAGGTTAGAGCTCATTCTCCTTTTCTATTTGTGGTTCAGTTTTAATGTGGTCATGGTACAGTCACATGATTTACAATCAGATACATGAACCCCTGAGTTGAGCCTCACATAAGCATTATACATTTATATGCACACCTTCCAGATGCAGGAAAATGCAGACATTTTCATAATGGATTATTCAGACCCTTTTGAGTGGGGAGAAACCAATCTAAAGCAAAAACAGCTTTTACATATGGCATCCATAGCTGTAATACTATTTTACATGAAAGTGCTCAGATGAAGCAAATATGTCCTTAACAAAGACCAAAAAGAAAGAAAGAAAGAGAGCAACAAACTATTTATAGCTGGAGTTGTCAAATTTAGAGTAAACCTTTTGCCTCTAACCACATTTGCTTCAGAATTCTTCTGACTAATTGCAGGCTACTCCTGCCTTGCATGGAGACATCTGCACTGTGGCACACCCTATAATTACGTGGGAAGGGATCACTCAGGATTTTGTTGATAGTGTACTATAGCTAAACCCTTTGGCTAGGAACAGGGGAATTACATTGTTTCAATGTAGGGGACAAAAAGTAAAACTTTTAAGGAAGTACAGTTGTTGACAGAATAAACCATGCAAGTGTTCCATGATAATGCCTCATACTTTTTCTTAACTATTAGAGAAACCCTTTAACTTCTATAAGAGAGAAATGGAGCAAAGCAAGGATTTCTACACAGGAGGGATTATTCCTCCAGTACATGTTGGGAATGCGTCATAATTGACACCACCCTAGTTTTATCACCCCTTGACTATTTGTTACAAAAGCTTCTTAGTATAAAAACCTGGCAGCTTGCATCATGATTTCCATTTTCTTTTTTTTTCTTTTTTTTATTTAATGAACATAAATTTCCAAAGTACAGCTTATGGATTACAATAGCTCCCCCCACCCATAACTTCCCTCCCACCGACAACACTCCCCTCTCCCACTCCCTCTCTCCTTCCATTTTCACTATTTCCTGAAAACTATTAGTACACTTGCCCCAACTCTCATTTCATCATTCTGCAATACTCTAAAACTTCAGTGAGTGACTCCTATCCCTTCCAGGACAAAGACAAGGTCCCCTTACCTGGCTTTCATGAACCCCCAAAGCTGCCCCTCATAATCTTCCTTCTGTATACTTTCTTTTTTAAATACTACAGAGAGCGGTAAGAGACAGAGAGAGAGAGGTCTTCCATTCTCTGGTTCACTCCTCAAATGACCTCAATGTCTGGAACTGCTCCAGGCCAAAGCTAGGAACCAGGAGCTTCTTCCAGATCTCCCACATGGGTGCAGGGTCCCAAGCACTCAGGCCATTCTATGCTGCTTTCCCAGGAACATTAGCAGGAAGCTGGATCAGACGTGAAGCAGCTGGGACTCTAACTGGCTTCCATATGGGATGCTGGTGCTGCAGTCCGGGGCTTTAACCCACTGTGACACAGTGCCTTGGGCCCCTACACCCACATAGGAGATGGGGAAGAAACACCTAGCTCATGGCTTCGGACTGGCATAGCTCTGGCCGTGGCAGCCATTGGAGAGTGAACCAGCGGATGGGAAGACCTTTCTCTCTGTCTCTTCCTCTTACTGTCTGTAACTCTACCTCTCAAATAGATAAATAAAATCTTTAAAAAAAATAAATTTCAACAATCTTTTACCAAGATATTTCTGGTGTGCAAATTGTATATTTTAATTGATAACTTTTCAGTGATATCATATTTTTACCCAGAAGCATGTGTATTCAATATGCATTGCAAAAATATATTTCCAAAACAAATATACATATTATAAATTATATGTAATCATCATTGTGTAACTGTTCCTTAAAACATGATTTTAAAAAAACGTGATTTTGAAACGTGCTTTTGTTACATAAATTGTGACCAGCTATGGTAATAATTTGCTCCTCATGTTAATTTTATATTCATTATATTAAAATGTTGACATGCCTGAAAGCATGTAGCCTCAGTTTTCCATTGAGTTAATAAGATGGGAGTATTGGTGATTGTTTCACTGAGTTGTTAATAATTTGCGCTTCAAGGACCATGACGAAGGCTATGGTTTGATCTCCTTATGATCTGGTTAATGTTGCTGTGTACTGCAGCTACAGACTGTTCTGGTTACCACAGGTGGCTGACTCACAGATCTGTGGGGTCATGCAGAGAGGTGACCCACCAACACCAAGGTAGTGGTGTCTGCTTTGTGTTCAGTGGGCAGTTAGTGGAGAAGCTGCTTTGCCAGACAGTGAATTATAAAGAACTTCGAAGACTAGAGATAAGGCATTTGGCACTCGAGACTTGCGAGGCTAATCTTGATATAAACTGAAGGCCCAGAACTAGAAGTGAAAAGAAAGAAAAGCACTCAATGAAAGACATGGAGACAGAAATTTGGTGAGGCAGAAAATTGAACAAATCTGGAATAAAAGGGAACCTAAATGCCCATCAACGATAGACTGGATAAAGAAATTATGGGATATGTACTCTTTAGAATACTATACCGCAGTAAGAAACAACGAAATCCAGTCATTTGCAACAAAATGGAGGAATCTGGAACACATCATGCTGAGTGAAATAAGCCAGTCCCAAAGGGACAAATACCATATGTTCTCCCTGATCGGTGACGACTGACTGAACACTGAACACCAAGAGGGAAACCTGTTGGAGTGAGGTGGACACTATGGGAAATGGTGGCTTGATCAGCATAGCCCTGACTGTTAATGAACAACTAAATACATTATACCTCTTAGTAGTTTTTTTATCTGTTCTACTTAATATGACTGGTTTAGATCTGTAATTGATGCACAGTTATTCTTAAGTGTTGAAAATTAACTGAAATGTGATCCCTGTTGAACATGGTGGTGGGAACGGGAGAGGGAAGAGATGTATAATTTGGGACATGCTCAGGCTGACTTGCCCCAAGTGGTGGAGTTGGAAGCATACCAGGGGATTCCAATTCAATCCCATCGAGGTGGCATGTACCAATGCCATCTCACTGTTCCAGGTGATCAGTTTCAGTTCACAGTTGGTCATGGTGAAGGGACTGGGAGTCAAAGGGAGCACATAGACAAGTCTAGTACCTGCTAACGCTAACTGATGGAGTAAATAAAGGGGAGAGTGATCCAACATGGGAAGTGAGATACTCAGCAGACTCATAGAATGGCAGATGTCCTAAACAGCACTCTGGCCTCAGAATCAGCCCTAAAGGCATTCGGAGCTGGCTGAAAAGCTCATGAGAGTATTTCAGGCATGGAAAGCCAAGACACTCTGGCAAAAGATCTCTGCGAGTGAGATCCCAGTGGAAAGAACAGGCCATCAAAGAAGGAGGTACCTTTCTCTGAAGGGAGGAGAGAACCTCCACTTTGACTATGACCTTGTCTAAACAAGATAAGAGTCGGAGAACTCAGAGGGCTTCCATAGCCTTGGAAACTCATGACTGGATCATAGGGGGATTGCTGATGCCATAGACAGGAGTGTCAATTGGTAAAGTCAGCAACAGGAGTCACTGTGCACTTACTCCTCATGTAGGATCTCTGTCCTTAATGTGCTGTGCATTGGGATTTAATGCTATAACGAGTACTCAAACAATATATTTCACTTTGTGTTTCTATGGGGGTGCAAACTGTTGAAATCCTTACTTAATGCATACTAAACTGATCCTCTGTAAAAAAAAAAAAAAAAGAAAGAAATTATCAATTCCCAACTTGACTCTCACTGGGATTAAACATGACAATAGGTCTAATCTGATTTCATCATCATTTTAAAAAATCATCTATTATTTTTCACTTTATGTTTCTGTGTGGGAGCAAACTGTTGAAATCCATACTTAATGTATACTAAGCTGATCTTCTGTATATTAAGATAATCGAAAATGAATCTTGATGTGAATGGAAGGGGAGAGGGAGTGGGAAAGGGGAGGGTTGTGGGTGGGAGGGACGGTATGGGGGGAAAGCCATTGTAATCCATAAGTCGTACTTTGGAAATTTATATGCATTAAATAAAAGTTAAAAAAAAAAAAAGGGAATGTTAAGGGAAGTAGTAAACAATATAAAAATGTCTGTGTGAATATAAGTTTAAGGGAGCATTTTGAATAAAAGGAAGTTACAGAAACAACAGAGTGATGTGAAAGGTTCTTGTGATGGCATCTACACAGTTCCAACAGTGGGTGATAGTCTCTTTTCAATAAGTCAGAGTAATGCTAAAACTTAACTTTATAACACAGGTAAATACGATGCGTCTATGATCTGGACTGGGTAACATAACTTGATCCATGAGTCACAGCTGCAATGAACTGTCTTCCTATATTCGTGAACTTAAACCTTCTATTTGTCTTTCATTTACATGTATTTGAAAGTGAGAGAGATAACACAGAGACAGAGATCTCCCATCTTGCTGGTTCACTATCCAAATGCCCACAACAGCCAAAGTGAAGCCAACCAGAAGCCAGGTGTCTGGAACTCAATCTGGGTCTCCCACGTGGGTGGCAGGAACCCAAGTACTTGGCACATTGCCTGATGTGTCCCAGGGTGCACATTTACAGAAAGCTGGACTGCAATTGGAGGAGCTGGGACATTCTGATAAGGGATGGAGGCATCCCAAGCAGCAACTTAACCACAACACTAGGTGCTTATAGTGCCAGCATCCCATATGGGTGCCAGGTTCTAGTCCTGGTCACTCCTCTTCCAGTCCAGCTCTCTGCTGTGGCCTGGGAAGGCAGTGGAGGATGGCCAAAGTGCTTGGGCACCTGCATCCATGTGGGAGACCAGGAATAAGCACCTGGTTCCTGGCTTCGGATTAGTGCAGCGCCGGCCATAGTGGCCATTTTCGGGGGGTGAACCAACGGAAGGAAGACTTTTCTCTCTGCCTCTCTCTCTCAGACTGTCTGTAACTCTACCTGCAAAATAAAAATAAAAAAATACGATTCAACAAATGCTCAAGAATTGCTCCTCCACTCAACTCCATTCTAATTTTTTCGAGCATACTCTATTGCATGGAAGAGAATGGAAAGTTTGTATTTCTCCAGTCCCTCTACCACTTGGATTTTGTGTGGGATCTGGCTGGATTCTTTAAAGTGGACACACTCTGTGAGATATGGAAAGCAGCAGTGAACACAAGGAGGTAGATGCCACATATTAGCTTTTATTGTGTCTTCTTGCTGGTACAGACAAGGAGGCATGTGGCTTTTCTGTGACAGTTCTAACAAAGCCAAGTGTCTCTGTTCTCTGGATTTGTAGGCCTTGAAAGTACCCAGGACATCTGTACTGGTACATGTCAAGGCTGATCCTGCATGGTCTCATACCAGCAAAATACGAGGCCTGTCTTACCCATGGATTTTGGCTGAGGCATTTGGACATAGCCAGAATTGCTGGTGACAGATCCCTTATGGTGGCAAAATTAGTATTCCCCCTACCAGGCCAATTTTATCATGTAGTTCTGGAAATTGTTCCCAGAATTTCCAGCCTGTTCCACTTGACCGTCAGATGATTTTATAAACATTCAATTTCATCTTAATTCATTTCATATTTCATTTCAAAATTTCATATTGATTTTTTTCTTATGTGGAAAAGCCAGAGTGCAGCTGACCCCTGATTGATGAATGTGATCATCTAAATAATACAACTTCATACAGTCAAGAGCAAACTGCCTATATTTAAGATCAAATTAATGAGCTGGAAGATCAAACTGGTGTGTAACATGTGATATGACAAGACCTAGAGATAGAAAGTATAACAGAAAACCTGAAACCTAAAAGATAAATATGCAAGTACTACATCAAATTTGTCCAAGAGATGTACTAAAGGATATTACTGAGAAAATGCTGGGGAAGACACTAAAGAATTTTAAATTCCCAAAAATTGAAAACTGGAAAAAAATATATATTCAGCTTGTGTGTGTGTGTGTACCATCTTGGCACCAAACCTCCTTGGAGGACTAGCTGATGCATCTGTTGAAACTCACTGTTGTTCTGTTTCTCCCTCTGCCTATTCTTGCTTCTCTTAGCCTCCACAAATGTACTTTAAATGATCCTCAGATGACTTATAACACCTACGACAATATCAATACTATAAAAATAGTTATTACTTATATTGCTTAGGGAATAATAACAGGGAAAGAAAGTCTGTATGTGTTCAGCACCACTGAATTTTTTCAAATATTTTCATTCTGTCGTTCATTAGTTTGTTGAATTCATTGATGCGGTGAACACACAGCTGTGAGAGGATACATATATTTTCTTCTAGTGTTTTTATAGCTTTTATACTTTAGTCATTTTTGATCTCTGCAGAATGTATTTTAGTTTTAGAATGTCATCACTGGGGGCTGACACTGTGGCATTGTGGGTTACGCTTCCATCTGCTGCTCTGGCATCCCACATGGGCACCAGTTTGAATGGGGGCTGTTCCACTCCCTGATGATAGCCTGGGAAAGCAGCAGAGGATGACCCAAGTGCTTGGGCCCAGGCACCTACATGGGTGGCCTGGAGGAAGCTCCTGGATCCTAGCTTCAGATGGGCCCAGCTCCACCCATTGCAGCCATTGGAGAGTGAACCAGCAGATGGAAAACGTCTCTCTCTCTCTCTCTCTCTCTCTCTCTCCCTTCCCCCACTCTGTAACTTGACTCAGATAAATAAATAAATCTGAAAAAAAAAAAGAATGTCATCATTTTTCTTACTTTGTTTTGTTTGACTCCAAATAGTTTGGCAATTTTTACCAAGAGCTTTTATTTAATGAACTGCTCTTTCATGGCTTCTTTAAAACAATACTTTTGTATACTAGGATGTATTTACTTGGGCCTACTCTCTTTCATTCTGTTGCTCTGACAAGATGTTTGCTATCACTAGAATAGTAAAGTGTTTGTTGCTTTTTATACTTTATAACTAGCCACTCATGCTTTGTTATTTAACACATCATTCATCATTCCTGCATTTTTTTTTTCAAGAAAATATAAGGACTCTATTATTAGAGTGACAGAGCTACCATCCACTAGTTCATTCCCTCAATGCCCACAACAGCCGGGCTGGACCAGGTCAAAGCCAGGAGCCAGGGACTCAAACCAGGTCTCCTACACACATGGCTAGAACCCAGGGTCAGCATCCGCAGAAAGATGGATTCAGGAACCAGAGCAGGATATCGATCCCAGGTACTCTGATATGGAATATGGTGATCTTAACTGCTAGGCTGAATGCTTGCCTCTAAGGAATCATTTTATTAGATCCCTCCCCCCAACCAAAAAGAGGAATCTAGATATATAGCAATTTTATAAAATTGAAGAAAGCAGGTCAAAGCTATCTATATGGAGATTTGGAACACCTTGACATTGTTTGACATAAGGCACTAAAAATAGTGTGCTGTCACATTAAAATGTCACCTAGGATCATGAAAACACAGTTTTCCTCAAAATTATTTCAGAGTCTTCTAAACTGAAACATTAAGTATGAATAGAATCAGATAATTTAAATTACTGTAGCTCAATGAAGGGGGTGGGGTAAATTAAAAATATCTCTCTCACGGGAATGTCCCATGCAGGGATAGGAAAACACTTCAACCTCACAGTAAGTTAGATAAGTTAGATAAACTAACTTGAAAAGTGTGCACATGGAATTCAAAAAGAGACAATCATTAGAAGAACTGGTGGACATATGAAATATAAGGAGTGTCGCTCCCCCTCTTCGTGGAGGAACGACACTAAACCCTGCCTAGGCTTCATATCCGAGTCACGGCACCATTATGTCGCTCCCCCTCTTCGTGGAGGAGCAACACAGGACCCTGCGCTGTTCTTTCGTCTGCTCGGCCCTCCCCGGGTTTGCTGCTGGTTCTTCCCGGGTTGGCTACTATCCCTTCCACCTCCGTGGAAGGGCAGTTCCCCCTGGCCACATTCCCCACTTCCGCAGGGGAGCGGCACACCGCCGGCCGGCTTTCTCGGGGGCTGCACGGGTTCCCTTAGATGTTCCCCATAGATGTTCCTGGTGCATGCCGTCTCTCTCCTCCTTTATAGTCCTCCTCTGCCAATCCCAACTCGGCTGCCCACACGCCGAGTACGCTGCTCTCCTCCAATCAGGAGCAAGTCCTACAGTTTATTGGCTGAACTGGAGGCAGCTGCGTAGAAGCTGTTTTCTCCTCTCCCAGCGCCACATTGTGGGAGAGCAGATGCATAGAATAAGTCCCAATTCCAGTAACTCAGTCCAGTCCAGGTTGCTCCCCACAAGGAGGACTGGAAGAATGTGATTTCCTGTCATTTAGGTATATTAGGAAGTCATTGTAGAAGAAATTGATTTCATGTGCGGCAAGGCAAGGCTGACAGTGAAAATGCTTAAGCTATGCAGATTTTATGCTGTTTTCAAACATGGACAATGTGTTGTCAGAAGCAATGAAGACTTCAGAGAATAAAAATGAACTACATTTGCAGAATTCAAAGCAGTCACAGGACATTTTGAAAACAGCCTTGGTTTATCAGCACTCACTTAGGCCAGCCCTGTTCAGGTGAGTGCAGATGTCCTAGGACGTTTGGTGGTGTGTGTGTTAAGCTGTTAGTTCAAAGAAGAGATCACATGAAGTAGTACGTTTTGGAGACTGTTGAGAGAATAGAATCCACAATGATGATCCCAGTGAGCTAACCATATCCACAAAAATAACTCTGTTTTCAGGACATGTAAGCAAAGTAAGTGGCCAAAATTAACAAGATTTCTAAACAAAGAACAGGGGGAAATTAGCTAATTGATGTGGGTAAAAAGATTGTAAAATGTATTAAAACAATAATTAGGGAAGTGAAAGAATTTTTCATTTCTAGCCTACCTTAATGATTCGTATAAACACTAATTTTAGTCATTTCTGTTTCTCCAAGCTGAAAAGATCTAAGTGGAAACATTCTAACTCATAAAATCTAAAAAAGCTTTTAGCTTCAGTGAGTGCTGAGTCTCAATATGAAACTGACAAAAACAAATACAGCAATGTTGTCAACATCATGCTGCTTCCCTTTCAGAGATTCTGAACAAACTCCATCCTCATTACAGTCAAAGCCTCAGGAGAGGTGTTCATAAAATTAACTCCAAATTCCTAGCTGAAGTTCTTGAGAACTTGAGCTGAATGTTCTGGGAAAACTGAGCACTCTTTTTTCTTTCTTTTTCTTTTTCTTTTTTTTTTTTTGTTTGTTTGTTTTTGTTGGTGGTGGTTTTGGTTTCCAGACTCTGAGAACTGATAAGAGAATTACAGATCAAAGTGGTTATATTACAGTAGATAAAAGAAATATTACCAGTATGAACAGTTTGAAACAAATATTCTTTCATTGTACCATGTGGATTTACACAATAGTAAGTTTCCAGTTTAAGAAACATAGGTCTATGATTATTATAACATCTTGTTTCATAACACTACAATGATTTATGATATGCTACCAAGATTTTAAAGATTTTTATTTATGTATTTGAAAAGCAGAGTTACAGAGAGGCAGAGAAAGAGAGATCTTCCATCTGCTGGTTCACTCCTTAAATGGCCGCAATGACCGGAGCTGGGCCCATCCAAAACCAGGAGCTCCCTCCAGATCACTCACATTGGTGCCAGGGCCCAAGCACTTGAGCCATCTCCCACTGCTTTCCCAGGCACATTAGCAGGAAGCTGGATCACAGGTAGAGCAGCTGGGACTCAAACCGGTGCCCTTATGGGATGCTGGCACTGCAGGCAGCAGCTTTACCTGCTACACCACAGCACCGGCCCCAATATACTAGAGATTTATGGTGATATGTTATGATTTTATTCACATACATTGTTGTAATTAAAGATCAGGTCTGTATGTGTGCATTTATTCATTTACTCTAAATATTTGCCAAATTTCTACTTATGAAGGACAATGAAAAATTATGACCTTAGGAAACTTAATGCAGAGATGCAAAGAAACCACTAGATTAGTGAGAACATAATCAGAACAGGAATAAGGGAGAGACAGGGTTAATAAAGAAATATGCAGCTACAGTTTGTAGAACAGGCAGCTGGGGGCGAATACTGGATGTCTGAGGAACAGCCAGAGGCCAGTGTTGCTGGACCAGAGTGGGGCAGCGCACGAAAGGAGGAAGGGAACCAAGGAGCCAAATGGGTGAGGTAAAGCTTCAGAGATGATATGGGGCAATTTAATCTAACTCATGTTTTCAAAGGATCCCACAGGTTGCTGACGTCATTGTGTGGTTGGGCAGACAGGCAGCTGGGAGTGCAGAATCATCCTGTGTCCCCATTGCCTTGTTTGGCACATTGCCCAGGATACATGAGCGGCTCAATGAGTGCTCACTGAGTGAATGAATGAATGAATGAATGAAGATATTTTATAACTGATTTCAGGATTTAAGTACAGAGTAAGTAAGCCACTTCTTAAATGGTGTAAGCTGTTATTTTGGATAAAATAGCTTATCGTTCAAGGAGAAACTTTGTATGTACTGAGAATCAGTTGAAAGGTTCCCAGACTAATAATCCTGACCCACATGTAACTTTAGATGGTTTTAAGTTTCATGAGCAGGGTACAGAATAATCTTAGAGTAGTTGGGCAAGATGGTAAACTGGATCCCAGAATTGGTGTATCATAAAGCAATTGGGCATAGTAACTTCTGTCAATTAGCAGTTCCTTCATCTGAAAATGTGAATATTGTAAGGAAGACAATGAAGTTGATATACACTATATTACTGCTAAGTAAACCAGTGTTGTCCTGGTACATTAGTAGATGGTATGTGGCAATGCATCACAGATCACTCTTGATAAAAAGCTCCATTCTTATGTTTGGGGCCACTGCAAATCCAAGCTAAGGAGGAAAAAGTTTCAAAGTTTAAAAAGAAGTTGTTTCTCTTTATTAAGCCACTATCAGTAACAGATCTGGAAACAAAGTAATTCAAAACCATGCCAGTGATTCTCAGCTCCTTTAGTAGTACCCCTCCACCTCCCTGGTTTTGGGAAAACACATTATACAAACAAGCTTCTGAAGGAGGGAAATGCTTCAGAACCAAGCAGAAGATGTGTTCATCTGTTAAAGGTGAAAATGAAAAAGCAGCACACCTGCTTCCAGCAGGGGCCCCTTTCGCAAATCTCACACGGGCTCACCATGTGAAGTCTCGGCCAAGTCAAACAAGTAGCAATTTTAAAGTAGCACCTAAAGAGGAACTTGGACAGAGTTTGCTAACAAAACCCCAGACCCTAAAAGTTCCTACTACACAGGCTTTATTTTCATTTCCTTGACCCATTTGCAGAGAGTTGTTACAGACGGCCAGCTCGGCCTCCCTGTACACAGCACACGAATAATAAACAGAGGCCAGCTGACACCCTGAGACACCTGCAGAACACTCACAGTGCAGGATTGTTCACCCAAGGGGAAACGTTTTGCCTGGAGGTGGAGGGGTAGCCATCCCTTGGCTCAGTGCACACACAGGCATGCACATGCCCAAGCACCTGAAAGGAGTTTACCACGACCCTCCTGAGGGCCTGCTGGGCTGCCAAGAGAGCTCACAGAAAAGAGCCACTGCCTGTGCTAGCAGTGTGTGAAAAGGCCTCTGTATGCACTCATCCCCTTGTAGCCCATGCACTTGGACTTACTGAAATTAATTTTGCAAAAGTTTGCTAGAAACTGCATGCAAGCATTGCACAAAGATTTTAAGGCATTGAGCTTATTATTCCAGTTTCTCAGGATCCAACTTCTTATTTATTCATAAATTACATATTTGCCAATGAAAATACTTTGTTGAAGGTCTGATCAAGCAGGTGCATTCAAGTAACCTGAAAAGACTTCACTAACATTTGAAAACTTTTCAGAACTGGGTTTCTTGGAATTGAAAACCAATGTCTTTTTTTAGTCCATGAATTCAAGTTTGAAATATTTTGCTAAAAAATTCAGAAAATATGATTTATGTTAGTAATGGATCAGTGGGAATATATATAGTAACATGCACCATGTTATGAATATAACTTCTTTCAAATACATTAAAATGCAATAATTAACATCCTTAAAGTGACTGATTAGTATTTAAAATAATCCATACATTCAATGTTTAGATTATTGCTTATTCATGACAGGAAAATGCTGATTATATAACTATTCAATTTCAGCCCACGAATCAATTTACTTAACAGTATTCTTGAGCTGGATGAGATCCATCAGCGAGTGTAAGCTTAGAAAAAAAATTGAACACAAAGATGCATTGCCACATGACATAATCAAGGACCACATAAGAGAGGGACAGAGTCAGCATAGAAACTAGATTCCAAACTTTTCTATCATGTGCTGTTTGTAGACTATCGTGTGTTCTACAGTAGGTAGTCCAGTATGTCAGTGATACTGTAATCTGTAAGAATGAGGACTTGACCCATTACAGGTACTCTCTCTAACATTATGGTTGAGAAATTCTGGCATACTGAAATCTTTTGGTTTTGTCTCTTTTTTTCTCATTAGTGAACTGAATCTTTCTGATGGTCTTTAAAATCACTTACATCAAATTTTAGGAATAGACCAAACCATTTTTGGACTAGAGAGAACACACCAGCTGTGGTTTAAGCAGCAATGCAGCTGTAGAAAGTATGTGAGCAAGACCTAAACTTGGAAAAAAGCCAATTTGCTTTAAAGAATTCCACCTGGACCTACTTAGCACCTCTCCCTTGCCCTAACCTACTTACATGCCCTTGACTCCACAGGGACAGCAATGGAACCTTGGGAGAACAAGAGACTTAGGATTTAGTTTGTGTTGGCAAGATTGTTTCAAGCCTCTCCTATTTCCTGGCTCACCCTAGTTTGCCCTTTACCTGCCTCCCTGTTTTCGCCAACAGACAACTAAAACTCAAGGCCAGTAGCCATGCTGTATATTGATAAATCAGAAGCTAGAGCATTGCCTCCATATTGTTTTTTATTGTTTTATGAAAGGAATACAAAGCATATCCTGAAAATCTTTGATAGCATGAAACCAGAACAGTACATAACTTAGCTGGCACCTTTTTTTTTTTTTTATTTGAAAGATGGGGGAGTGGCAGAGGGAAGAACAGAAGGGGAGGGAGAAAAGGAGGGTGGGAGGGAAGGAGAGAAAGAGAGAGAAAGAGAGAGTGGTTCTGGTTCTGTCTGTTGGTTTCATTCCCCAGATACCTGCAACAGCCAGGGCTGAGCTATGTTGAACGCAGGAGCCTGGAACTCAATTCAGGTTTCCCTTATGTGTAGTAGGGACCACAGGTTCCTGAGTCATCACCTGCTGCCCACCAGGGTGTGCATTTACGCAAGGTTGGATGAGAAGCAGAGAAGCTGGGACATGAACCAGACACTTTGATATGGGATGTGGTCTTCACCACAGAACTACATACCTGCCCCCACATGGCCTTCTGTAGATACATTGATTCAGCTATAAGAAAAATGTCCATGTCGATATTCTTAAGTATATTTATCCTTAAAATACCATTGCCTTTTACCTAGCAGCTGAAATATAGATATTAACATTCCCTTAAGTGGAACTCCAGGAACTTTGTTATGTTTTCCCTTGCTCATTCAACAAACACTAATTAGTATAGTTTAAACTAACTGGATGTCTGTCTTTCACGTGGTACTGAATGAAGCACTCTGTAAAGATCACATCATGTAAGTGTTCCAGCAATATGTGAAGTATATCATTATCTCCCTTCTTTAGATAAGGAAACTAAGAATCAAGGAGTTTAAATAGTTTGCTCAAGGTCACTCAGCTTAGACGCTTAGACGTCACAGAATTGGTGTTTGGATAAGGCCTCTGTCAAACATGTCAGTGGCAGAGTTAGGTGCAAACTGTTTGAGGGGGTCACTATAACTCTTTGAATTTTCCTGCATTTTTTTGTATTAGCATAATTAAATATCAAGAGGAAAACAGCTTTTACTTTTATTCCCATGGAACTTTTATTGATACAGCAAATTGTGATTTATTTGATATCCATCTGGAGTGACATTAAAAACACACACAAATCTAGACACTGAGAAGATTCTAGAAGTTTTGTAGAGTAGGCAGTACCAGGAATCTGTCACCCCACCTAGACAATTGTTGCACCAACAGAATCTGATATAGTTGTTTTATACCTTTGGAATCTATTGAAAGTTTGTGATTTTCAGGGGACACCTTATGTGCAAATTGTAGTTAATTGGGGGCTGGCAGAGTGCAGTGGGTTCTGCTGCTTGTGATACCAGCATCACAAATCAGATTGCTTACTGTAGTTCTGGCTGTTCCGCTTCTGGTCCAGCTTCCTGCTAATGCACCTGGGAAGGTAACAACGGATATCTCCCCATCTGGGTGACTTAAGTGGAGCTCCTGGATCCTGGCTTTGGCCTGGCCCAGCACTGGATCTTGCTGCCATTTGGGGAGTGAATCAGCAGATGGAAGGTTGGTCTCTCTCTCTCTCTCACACACACACACACACACACACTCTGTCTCTCTCATTCCATAGTTTCCTCTCTGTGTCACTCTGAGTCAATAAATAAATCTTTAAAAAACTTGTTTTAAAAATTACACTAATTTTTCAGTCAATTTCCGCTCTTTGTTTAGCAGTGGATACCCAGGGCTTATTTTGTAGCCATTGGTGGTCATGAGTGTGTTCATGGAGCGGGACAAAAGGAGCCTGTTCTACAAGCACTGGGGATCTGTGCTCTGGTCGCTGATTGACGAGATGGCACAGAGGTGGGCAATCGTGATTACATGTACCTTCCCCCACTGCCTGCCCCCCCCCCCTTTACCTGAAGCAACTTCCATGTGTTTAAGGATCAGAATCTGCCTTTTTCCCTGCATGTTCTCTCTTTGTCCTTTTTTGGAGCCACACAGTAAAGCCTAGGATATTCAAAAACAACTGCACATCTGAAAAACATTAGAAAGTTGCTGTGTGTGACCATGGTTTATCAAAGACGTGAGAAGTCTTTAAGTTTAATTTCAGGTTGTTCCTTGCAATGGATAAAGACTAAGAATGCACTCAAAATGTAAAACAAAATGAAGACAAAGAAGAGGAAAATCCTGTAGAAAAGGGAAAAATCTTATTTCTATATTTACCACATTATTGTTCAGTTTTAACAACAGGAAACTATAGCCTTTTCCAAGAGGAAAAAACAAGTGCCCCAGAAAACAACCAGATGGTAGATCTAGTAGTTAAAGATTTGAAAAACACCTATTTTAAATGTACTCAAAAAACCAAAGGAAGATGTGGAGAATGTCAATGAGATGATATATTATAAAATGGATATATAAAGAAAGAGCTAGAAGACCATAAAAGAAACCTAAAAGAAATTCTGGAAGTGAAACATGCAATAACCAAGATAAGAGATCCACTGTAGGGATTAAAAGGCAAACATGAACAAGCAGAAGAATGAATCAGCAAACTTTAAGATAGCAAAATAGAAATGATCGTGTCTGAGAGAAAGAAAAACGATTGGAAAACATTAACAACCTATGCAGACCTGTGCAACACCATCAAGCACACCATTTATGTTTTATGGGGTGGTCAGGAGGAGAGCGAGAGAGAGGGAGACAAATTATTTGGAAGCAGAATGGCCAAAAACTTTCCAAGTTTGGTAAAAGACATAAATATAACATTTAAGAAGTTAAAAAAATATTCAACGAGTTCCGAGTAGGATGAACATTATAGAGACATATCATAGTGGAGCCACTGCCAGCCAAAGACAAAGCATCTAGAAGGGATTAAGAAAGGAGTAACTCTTCACGTACAAGGAATCCTCAGTAAAATTGTCAGCAAATTTCACATTACAAACTTTTGAAGCCAGAAAGGAAGTGAACTGACATAAAAATGTCTAAAAGAAAACAAAATGTCAATCACATATCCTATACCCAGTCAACTGTCACGTAACAGTTAAGGGGTAATTAAGACCTTACAACATAAACAAGTGTGGAGAGTTCATTGTCACTAGAACTGTGGAACAAGAAAGGCCCCTGAGAGTCCAAGAGCTTGAAATGAAGGACAGGAATCAGAAGCCATGAGAAGAAATAAAGAGTTCAGTGAAGGTAAATCTGAGTAATGATAAAAGCCAATATAATCTTAAAAATAGGTCATTACTTCACTCTTTATTTCTACGTTAAATATACTAATACCTTTCTTTAAAAGACTTAGTCAAAAAGTTTCTATTATTGTAACTTCAGATTTTGTTTTCAACATTAAGAGAATGATGCCTTATTTTTTAAAACATTGTTTTTGGGAGTCCATTGTACAAAGACATAATTCAGGTGTTATGGATTCAAATTACAATGTATTTAGAATACTAAACAATCTCTATATTAATCACAAATAGTTAGAGGATATACACAAAGGGCAATAGGAATTAAAATATCTCACAATGAAAAAAACCCAGCTAACAAAAGGAGATAGTAATGCAAGAAGTAAGGGATAAAAATCTTTTTTTTTTAAGATTTATTTTATTTATTTGAAAGACAGAGTTACAGAGAGAGGCAGAGACAGAGAGAAAGGTCTTCCATCTGCTGGTTCACTTCCCAGATGGCCGCAATGGCCAGAGCTGTGCTGATCCGAAGCCAGGAGCCAGGAGCTTTTTCCAGGTCTCCCACATGGGTACAGGGACCCAAGGACTTGGGCCATCTTCTACTGCTATCACAGGTCATAGCAGAGAGCTGGATTGGAAAAGGGGCAGCCGGTACTAAAACCGACACTAGAACCGCTGGGATGCCAGTGCTTCAGGACAGGGCTTCAACCCACTGCACCACAGCGCTGGCCCTAGGGATAAAAATCTTCAACAAAGCAAATAGCAAAATTATTCAAATTAGTCCATGGGGCTGGCACAGTGGCATGGGGGTAAAGCCAACTGCCTGCATCCTGTATGGGTGGCAGTTTGAATTTCAGCTGCTCCACTTCCAATCCTGCTCTCTGTCATTGCCTAGGAAGGCAGTAGAAGATGGTCTGGGTCGTTGGGCCCCTGTGCCCGTGTGTTAGATCTAGGGGAAGCTCCTGGCTTCTGGCTTCTAATTGACTCAACCCCGGCTGTTGCGGCCATTTGGGGGTGAACCAGTGGATAGAAGATTCTCTCTCTCTCTCTCTCTCTCTCTCTCTCTCTTTCAATCTCTGCCTCTGCCTTTCTGTAACTCTGCCTTTCAAATAAATAAATACATAAATCTTAAAAACAAAGTCCTACTTATCAGCAATTGCTTTAAGAATAAATGTTCTGGGGCCAGTGCTTTGATGCAGCAGGTTAAAGCCCCAGCCTGCAATGCCTGCATATAGGCACTGGTTCTAGTCCTGGCTGCTCCTCTTCCGATCCAGCTCTCTGCTGTGGCCTGAGAAAGCCGTAGAAGGTGGCCCAGGTCCTTGGGTCCCTGCACCTGCATAGAAGACCTGGAGGAGGCTCCTGGCTCCTGACTTTGGATCAGTGCAACTCTGGCTGTTGCGGTCATTTGGGGAGTGAGCCAGGGGAATGGAAGACCTCTTTCTCTCTCTCTGACTCTACTCTCTGTAACTCCTCTGTCTTTCAAAATAAATAAAATAATTCTTTAAAAAAATAAGAAATGTTCTAATCAAAAGGCAGAGGTTGGCCAAATTGTAAAATATGTTATGAGAGATAAGAAGTACATTATTTACTAAAAAAAAAAATAAATAAATAAGGTAAGGGCCAGCGCTGTGGCGTAGCAGGTTAATGCCCTGGCCTGAAGCACTGTCATCCCATATAGGCACTGGTTCTAGTCCTGGCTGCTCCTCTTCTGATCCAGCTCTCTGCTATGGCCTGGGAAAGCAGTAGAAGATGGCCCAAGTCCTTGGGCCCCTGCACCTGCATAGGAGACCCGGAAGAAGCTCCTGGCTCCTGGCTTTGGATCGGCACAGCTCTGGCTGTTGCGGCCATCTGGGGAGTGAACCATCAGGCGGAATACCTCTCGCTCTCTCTCTCTGCCTCTCTGCTCCCTGTGTAAAAAAAAAAAAAAAAAAAAAAAAAAAAAGGTAAAATATAGCAATAATATAATTAACGTATTTACATATGTAATGTAATGCCAGAAAATTAAAAACATATAAGGCAAAAATTGCAGAATTGGTGAGAGAGAAAGTTCTATACTTAAAATTGGAGACTTCTGTTCCCAGTTCAGTAATGGACAGTGATAGGATTCAAGGGCCCCCTGGAAAGGAAAGGAAGAAACATGATGTAACCTTCCAGAAGCCCCAAGAGACAGGAGATTTATTTACAATGTAACCTTCAGATGTTGCATCTGCCTTTCCCATCTAATGTCTTGCCCCTCTCAGATCTGATTGAACAATAGGCAACTCCAATGTCAGCCCCCTGATTGGCTCACAGGTTTCACCTTATTTGCATATATGTCAGACAAACTCCCTCATTTAGAAACACATAAAAACTTAAGACACAGTCTTTTGTTGGCAACCTTGTAGGGTCACCTCTCTGATGTGGCAGCTTTCTCTTTCTCAATAAATGACGTCACTTTACTCAAGGTTCCTTGTCTGTGTGCCTCATTTCTTTGTGGTCTCAAGACAAAGAACCTGGTAGGGAGCAAAGATCTGTAACATGAAGAACTGTCCAGGCTGTGACATTTCTAAAAAATTAGGGGAAAAGAAGATCTGCCTGTAACAGTAGGACAACCAGAGAGAGTAAGCAAAGAAACAAAGGCCAGGAGCAACACAACATAAAAACTAAATCGATCAGATTAATGCAAGGCCATTTCCACAAAACAGTAGAATATGCATTCTTTCCATGTGCACCTGGGGCATTCTCAGTGAACTGCTTATCTTAGGCCACAAGTGTAAACAGATTTAAATGATAGATTTTATATGAAATAGTTTCTTCAGCCAAATTTTAAAGTAAGCAGATAAATTAAAAACATTTAATGATAAATAGCATACATAATGTATACAAGAAACAAAATATCACATGATCTCCATAAAAATGTATAATCTGATGTGCTGATTAAAATTTTTAACCTATATTTGGGCATAAGAAGAAGCATCTAATTAAAGTTAATTCCGTTTAGCAGTGTTTTAGAATAAATTTATGTCTGACCTTCATGTCCTTAAAATACACATGTAGAGAGGTATCTGTATTTTCCTTAAACTTTTTTAGATGCGAGTGACTTGAGTTGCCATTATATACAATTTATGACAGTGTTTCTCAGAATT
Organism: Oryctolagus cuniculus; assembly: GCF_964237555.1. Classification (NCBI taxonomy): domain Eukaryota; kingdom Metazoa; phylum Chordata; class Mammalia; order Lagomorpha; family Leporidae; genus Oryctolagus; species Oryctolagus cuniculus. The sequence goes on along the minus strand of NC_091439.1, from coordinate 84,956,515 downwards.
GGAGGGCATCAGCAAGTCAAGAGTGCTCAATCAAGTGCTGATTCTAGGTGGACAAGGCTTTGGTGATGCGGCCAAGTTGTTGCTAGGAATGCCTGCATCCCCTATCAGAGTGTTGGGTTTTGAGCCTGGGGCTGATTCTAATTACACCTTTCTGCTAATGCCATTCTGGGAAGCAGCAGGTAATGCTTAATACTTGGGTCCTTGCTACCCACATGAGAGACATTGATTTCCAGTTCTTGGCTTTGACCTGGCCCAGTCCTGGCCATTTTGGACATTTTGGGAGTAAACCAGCAAATGAGAGATCTCAATCTCATTCTATCCCTGTCTCTCACTGCCTCTCTGACTTTTATATAAGTAAATGATTTTTTTTAATGCATAGTACAGGTACATCCCTCTCCTTCTAAATCAGCATCTTTGGAAGTGAGAACCAGAATGCATTTTAATTTCCAAATGAGTTATACTCAATAAGATTTAACAAATATAAGCATATGGTATTTATATGCATTTATATTACAAGGATATTATAGTAAGTTATGCCATTAGTTTTATAATATGCAACATTGTTACTATCCCTTGAAGACACATCATCTTAACATCTAATAATTTCTTATTCAATCTGGTTAATTATTTAAGAACATAATATTTAATTCCTCATTATTCCCAAATTTGTCACTGTGATGTTAAAGAGAGAACATGAATCCATGAATCATCAGGAACTGATATTTATTAATGGTGTTCCAAACAGTCTTGCATGTCAGGACTGCACTATACTGTTCATAATAAATGTGTGCCATGGCACATTTACAGGAGCTCTTTCCAAATAAGGCTTTCATAGAAAACATGTGTCAGAACAATGAGCCCAGTATGAATGGATGTTTACTTCTTTGATGTTCCAAAATATTGTTTAATGCTTAGGGACTCCAGGTCTTCTCTGGAGGCGACATCCCATGTGTCTATTAGTCATTGCTGTGGGGTGCAGCAATATAGGGCATGTACTATACAACTCCAAGGGAGTAATGTACATATGGTGGTTTGTGATGTGCATCTTAATACCATTGTTCACAGGAAATAGTTACATTCCAAGGGAATTTTTAAGTGCTAAATTCCCTCTCTCTCTCTCTCCCTCATTCCCTTTCTCCCTCTCTCTTTAAAGATGCATTTATTTATTTGAAAGACAGAGCAAGACAAGGAGGGCATATATACATATACATATATATATATATGTAGAAGAATGAAATTAGATTTCTATCTCTCACCACGTACAAAAATCAACTCAAGATGGATTAAATACTTGAATTTAGGAACGTAGCGATACTTATGCTATGTTCCTAAATCTGTATATATGAAATACATGAAAATTTTATACCATAAGTAACCTTTAAAAAAAGACTTGAATTTAAGACCTGAGACTGGGAAGTTGCTGGAAGAAAATGTAGGGGAAACATTTCAAGACATTGGTGTAGCTGATGACTTCTTGGATCTAGACAAATGGATTATATCAAACTCAGAAGCTTCTACACAGCAATGGAAACAATAGAATGAAGAAACAGCCCACAGAATGGGAAGAATGTTTGCAAGCTACTTATCCAAAAAAGGATTTGTATCCCAAATATATAAACAACTCAAAAAACTCAACAATAAAAAAATCCAGTTAAGATATGGGCAAAGGAACTCAGTAGATAGTTCTCTAAAGAAGACATACAAATGGGTAACACATATATTTTTAAAATACTGCACATCACTAGCCATCAGGGAAATGTAAATCAAAGCCACAGTGAGAATCCACCTTGCCCCCTGTTAGAAAGGCAGTTAACCAAAAGATAGAAAATAACAAGTGCTATGGAGGATGTGGAGAAAGGAGAATTCTTATACACTGTTGGTAGGAATGTAAAGTAGTACAGCCACTGTCAAAACCAGTATTGAGACTCTCAGTAGACTTGCCATACGATTCAGCAGTCCCACTACTGGGTATACACTAAAAAGACATGAGCACATTGTAACAGAGATCATGTGCAAATGGAGGACATCATGTTGAATGAAAAGCTGGACACTGAAAGACAGCTACCACATATTCTTCCTTATATGGGAGCTAAAGTTTTAAATATATATATATATATATTTTAATGTGAATATAAGCATTATGATTTTTCCTTTGTCTTTAATTTCAAGAATAAATAAAGTTACTTAACCTTGAGTGCTTCAGTAGATGTTAAGTAATTGATTTTAAATTCATTTCCAGAGCTTTTACTAATATGAAATAATAATAGCATGATCACAAAATCTGTACTTTCAATTACATATATATCTGTTGTGATAAAAGAATTATTACTTAAGTAGATGTTTTTATCAAACCTAGGAAACAGACAAGAAAGAAAGAACGAACAGAAGCAAAGGGAAATTAGTAAGGAAGTCTAAATGTACAGTACGAACATGTTCAGTAATTAAACAGATATCTACATAGGCCTGAATATAATGAATCAGGCTGTTATCTGACACTCTGTGAAATGATTGCTAGAAGTAGTCCAAATAAATCCTTGTAGAAGACAACACACATTTAGTAATGCAGTCTAAGGTCCATAATAAATATCGGCTGAAACATCTCAACGTATCCTGTCAGTAGGGTATTAATGGTTGTAATTCATTAGTACTCCCACTGTATCATCATAATAATGTGCTGCATAGCAGAGATCCATGACATCAGTCCGGTATCAGAGTGATAGACATACTGAGTCAGACAGTGAAGTCTGGCTGTCCTTGCAAACAGCCCATCCTATCCTAACCCATCCCATATTTTCACAGTGAAATTGTTAACCCTGCTTTACTCTTACGATGCTTTGATGGGGCCCTTCTGAACTACAAGCTACTATTATTCTACTCTCCAGAGATTATTGATGGAAAGGGAATGTCTAGATTACTCAAATATTCTATTACGTTTCGGCCCGTGCACGAGCATCTACTGTTCCTAAATGTTTCATCTCATTTCATTCTAATCATGTATTTTCACTATATTTCCTTAACATAAGAGGACATAATTGTGAAAAAATACATATTCTTCTCTTTCTATCATATGCACATCAAAACTTGAAAAAGTAGTTAAAGAAAGAATTTTCTTAAAACCATAGGAAAGCTTAAATTTTTTATTAATATAAAGAAGACAGATTTCATGTATTTAGTAGGTATAGTTCTAGGAAGAAAACCATAATTCCCTCCCTTCCTCAATCCTTCTCCTTCCTTCCCTTTTTCCTTTAATTTTTCATGCACATAATTTCAGTCCACTCTGTAATCACAGGCTTAATGTCACCACTAACCATAATATTCAACAAAGTAAAAGTGGAAATACCACAATTCCACAGGAATATAAACAAAGCCTAAAAAACAACAATCAAATCACAAGATGTCCGTTTCATTCCTACACATCTTTATTCTGTATTAAGTACCATTCATCAAAACATATGATATTTGTCTTTTGGGAACTGGATTATTTCGCTAAGCATAATGGTTTCTAGTAGCATCCATATTATTGCAAAAAACAGGATTTCATTATTTTTATGGCTGAATAGTATTCCCTAGTGTATATATACCACATTTTCTTTATCTAGTCATCAGTGATGGACATCTGGGTTGATTGCATATCTTAGCTATTATGAATTGAGCTACAATAAACATGGGGTACCAATAATTCTTTTTTTATGCTCATTTAATTTCCTTTGGCTAAATTTCCAGGAGTTGGATGGCTGGGTAATATGGTAGTTCTGTTTTCTGATTTCTGAAGAATCTCCACACTATCTTCCCTAATGATTGTACTAATATACTTTCCCACCAACATAGGAAAACTTTGATGAAACTTTTACAAAGAACTTGTTAAAGCCTAGCTCATACTAGATAATTAATAATTGTTTGTTGAAAGAACAATTAAATTAATAAATGGGTTAACAGATGTGTTAAAGGCCCCATTACTGGCTCCTTTTTACATGTAGATCTTTCTTATGTTGGCTAAAAACTGTTTTCATGGAAATGTCTTCCATCACTCCACGCACCCCAGAAGCTTTCAAATCCTTTTTCTCCAGCCTTGAAGTTTTCTATTTATTTCAATATTTTGTCTATTATGTCTAATACATCATTCTATGTGGATTCTAATCCACATCATCATAATTTTACCTTTTAAAAAATGTCAAACCATGTCTTTGCTTTCTGTCAATATTGCTGTCATCTCATTTTCAAGCTTGTTATTTCTCTTCTGAACTATCAGAACCACTTTGCCCTACACTATTCATTCCTCACTTCAGCCTTCTGCAAATCATTCCAGAACTTCGTTTCTAAAAAATAAATCTGAATGTTCCTCCATTCATTAGCTACTTGGAGTTCTGAAGCGCAACCTCTGTAGTATTTATTGTTATAAATAGAACCTGACACCAAACTACAATTCTAGGACTGTTCTCACACTTCTCCATACATAAACCCTTTTATGTAAGACATTGATGTTTACTTTCATATTTATATTTCATTTAGTATGTATAAAAGTATTTTCTAAAAGCCAAATACTACCTCAATTTATCAAGAAATATAGTATTACCTCCTCCTCTCTCTAATCCTGACAATTCCTCCAGATATCTTATTTAACTCCTTTATCTGTTTCTAAATAGCATATAAATATCGATATGCCTTATTAAAGATGATCTATATTACTTGTCTTTTTTCCCTCTCAACCATTCCTAAACTTTTCATTCCCATTTCCCCAGTATAACTATATCACAATTTCAGGTTAAATGATTAATCAGTGTTTCCAAGTTTAGTACCATTGGATTAATAGCTGAGCTGAAGGATCAGAAAGCCTAAAGCATTGATTCTCTCAACAATGATTATATTTTCTTTCTTCAAAACATTATTTTCCATGAGGTTAATTATCTTTGCTTTTGTATCCCTTCAGCTTTCTGTGTACCAATCACTAATCTACTATGAAATTTCAAGAACTGTAAATATCTTCTCAATGCAGTTTCTTGCCTTCTTTTATTGTTCTTGATTCTCTCTAAACTTACAATAGAATGATTGACATTTGGGGGAATTTTTTTACCAGCATCTTTAAAGCTTCCTCTGATTCTCAAAAAGTATTTCAGTTATCATACTTACTATTTATTTGTTAAGAATTTACTTTTTATTTGAAAGTCAGAGTGACACAGAGAGAGGTAGAAATTGTCATAGAGGGATGCTGTATCCAAAGACCTGCAATAACTAGGGCTGGGCCAGGGTGAAGCCAGGGATCTGGAATGTCATTGAGGTCTCCCATGTGTGTGGCAGGGACTCAGGCACTGAAGGCATCATCCACTGCTTTTCTAGGTGCTTTAGCAGGAAACTGGGTGATAAGCAGAGCAGCCAGGATTCAAATCAGCCTTCAATATGGGACCTGGGTGTCACAAGTGGTGGCTTAACCTGCTGTGCCACATTGCCTACCCACACTTAAACTATTTTATATTGTGGTTTATGAAGTCCTTGCAGGCTGGAGACCACATGTTTATCTAACTTTTTCTGCTTAATAAGTCTACTGGTTCCTGGTTTGTGGCAGGTGAGTAACCAACATGGCTTTGGTGTTGAGGTGATGAAACAAAGGTCACCGAGATAATCTTCCCGGTTACTATTTGTGCAATTGTGCTCTCTGGAAGGTATCACCATGAAACAGAACACTGGGAGCACTAAAAGGTAGCATCTGTTGATTGTGTACTAGTAACGTTTGTTACTATGCACCAGGGTATTCTCTGATTTAATCTTATCCAAAGATCTGCAATGCAAGTAGCACTATTAAGCCTGTTCTACAGGTGAGAAAACTGAATTACAGGAAAGTTACATAAAACCAGCCTAGTGTCCTGTTTCTGTCAGGATTCCAATTTGAAGCATTGGCAACACTTCTTAGTTTATATGAAGACTAATGGATGACTTGTAGTGTAACCTGTGAACCAGAACTACTAGTAATGAAACTGACACCATCCCGGAGAATAACCTACCTTCCCCAGCACACTTCCAGGAAACCTTATCAGAACTCAAAAGAAAGAGTTGTCTGTATTGTAAGCACCCTGGAGAAGAGCAGAAATTTTATGTTCAGGGACACAGACAGTAGTAGGTGAGTACAGAGAAGGAAAGCCACTGGAAAGATACCTTTCTACAGGAACCCAAAAAATCCAATATCATGTGTGTACTGTCATCATGCTAGCTTCCCTGAGATACAAGGGTGGAGAAGCGTGGAATGAGATCTGAAGCATCAAAACAAAGACACTAGGAATAGCTGGTGGCAATGCTAGGATTTGGACCCAAGCATCTGCTATGAAGTCTATGATCTTATTACTGTGCTATGATAGTAGGGGGCAGGCAAGAAGAAAGTTCTGGTTTTGGCTTGGAATCCAAGAACAAAGGAAGTCCTCTGAACAAAGGGAATTTTTGTTCTTTTTTTTTTTTTTTTTTTTTTTTACTGTTAACATTGAGACATTGACCATGCAGGAAAAATATAATTGCTAATGAGAATAAGAGACATTTTGGAAGCTAAGATAATGAGGACTGCAACATTGCACAGGAATTCTCAGTAGCAGCCAGATAGGCACTCAGCACTTTGCAGAGTATTCTAGTGTATATCAAAGGGCTTTGGGCACAAAGACTAAAACATCAAAAATAACAAATCCTGAAATAATGTGGTCATCTCAGTGGGATAAAAGCATTCTGAGAAACATTGCAGAGGTTATGACCAAGCTAGAGTAGAGTCTAATCAATTAACAAGGCTAATTACGAGTTGAAAACCACTTCCTTGGTAATAAAAAACTACAAATTGATGTCTGAACCCACTTTATAAATTTGTAATTCATTGAATGTGAATATATAATAAACTATTTATGGTTGTCATTATAGACTTAATTCTACTTATCTCAAAACATCCTTTCATTTTATCCCTAAAATCCTGCAAAAAATTATTTAAAAATCTATCTATTTAAGCACCTAAATACGGTGGATCATGCCTTGATTTAGAGGGACTCATTCAAGAACATGAAGTGACAGATTGTACCAAGTGCTGTCCTAGGTGCTAGCAGTGTGATTTTGAATCAAATGAGTCCTCGATCTCATGGAGTTCACATTTGACTGAAGAAGTAAGACACATTCTCCATCGGGAAAGATGAATTAGCCTCTTCTCCTTTACATCACTGTCATTTTTCTTGTCCTATGAAACTCATCTTCTTGGAGGCTTTTATATCAAGCTCCCTTCATTCAGTGTCCCAAACAGAACCTCTTTCTTACCTCTTTCCTAAAATTATGACACCCTATATTATTTGTCTCCTGACTTCCTTGTCCACATAATAGATTTTGAGTTTGTAATCAGGGATGCTTCCATTTATAATGGTAAGTTCATAGCCAAACATCATGCCCAGCAAGTAGAAAACTTGCATAATGTTTCTTGATTACATAATCTAGATGAACAAACGAAAATAGAGGATAAAATCTCTTTCTCCCTCCCACTTTCCAATGCTAACCTCAAAATAGTCATGAGTCATTTGCATTGTTGATGGAAAGAAGTAATAAATTATTAATAATAAATAAATTATAAGTTAATATGTCATAATCTATTAATAATATTCTCTAGCAACAACTTTACTTGCATTTCTCATTAATAAGTTATACATTTCTATTCCCCTTTTTAAAAGAGTTATTTATTTATTTGTACAGGGTAAAAGAGAGAGAGGGAGAGGAATATCTTCCATCTGCTGGTTCACTTCCTAAATGCCCACAACCAGCAGCAACTGGTCCAGGTTGAAGCCAGGAGACACAAACTCCATCCAGGTCTCCTACCTGGATGGCAAGGACCAAAATAATTGGTCTATCATCTCCTGCTACCCAGGTCCATTATCAAAACTGCAGATTGGAAGGAGGGTAGCCAGGACTCGAACAAGGCACTCCTATATAAGATTCAGGCACCCCAAGCAGCAGCTTAACATGCTGTACCACAATACTTTCATCTATTTGCATTTTTATATCAAAGAAAAATACATTATTTTGTCCAAGGACTCCCATCTATTAAGTGACCAAGTTGGAGCTTTGAATGAAGGTTTACTAACTCAAATCTTTGCTCCCTGAAATACACCATTTTGTATTCCAGTGTGTACAGATGAATGTCTCAAAATGAAATCTAAATTGTTGTTTTGATAATGAGCACATCTTCTAGGAAGACATCCTCAGTCTTATGGATAGATTAGGAACTAACAAGAACTATAAAAGCTCACATCACCACATCACTTCTTCTTTTCAAGATAATGTATGGTCTAAGAAGTGACTCAAATATTTTTTAATTATGACTCAAATAATCTTTTAAATTTTTTTATTAATTTGAGAGACAAAGAAACAGAGATTCTGACATAAATCTTCCATGCACTGATTCACTCCCCTAGATGCCTGCAACAGCAAGGGCTGGGCCAGGCTGAAGCCAAGAACCCAAACTCAATCCAAGTCTCCCATGTGGATGGCAGAAACCCATGTATTTGAGTCATCATTGCTGCCTGCCAGCGTGTGTGCTGGCAGCAAGCTGGAGTCAGAGGAGGAGCCAGTACTCAAACTCATGCACTCCAATAAGGGACGTAGGTGTCCCAAGTGGCATGCTAGCCATTGTTACCAAGCACCTGCCTCAACGACTAAACTTCTTGTTTCATTTTCCCTCTTTAATAACATGGAATTCCAATTTTGGGTTCAGGGTGACATTTTTCCCTTTTAATTTATGAATAGCTAATTGGACTGAAGATCAAAGAAGGGAACTGACCATTAAAATGTTTAGGTTTTGGAAAAAGACCTTGAAAACTATGCAAACACAGCTGAATTTACAAATGACATCTGATTGTCTCAGGTTGCGGGGCAAGGCACACCAGGAAAGCTTTGATGCTCATGAGAAAGTAGATAGTGTTTTATGTTCCTGTCCAGTGTTAATTCATATTTTGTAAGAAAGGGCAAATAAAATGACATGATATACACAACTCTTCTTTAACACAGCTTGTCAATGTTTATACAAAAACATAGCAGAATGTTTACTGCAACAGTTACTGAAAAAGCCACAAGTTACTAAATAAATCAAGATTTATTTGTTAAAAAAAACATGTACGCTTTACAATAAAAGAAAATTTTAAGCCTTGAGAATAAAAATAAAATAAAAAATGGATCATAAGATTAGAAATAGTATAAACCTAAATATATTATAAATATATTTATAACACATATAGCATGATGCATATAATAAATGTCTTTTAATTTATTTATTTCTATTAGCACCTACTGAAATCTATGTCAGATTTTTATCCTACCTACTAGTATTTTCCAAGATTTTGAACATTGTATTCACGTAGTCCATAGACCAAAGCTAGTAGGCATCTCTCTTAGATGTGTGTGCATGTTGTGTCCTTGTACACGTTTTTGATAGGGAATCCACATGCCCCACAGTGTATCCATCATCCAGCCCCTGGAGGAGACACCACTGGATCCTAATTCAAGGGTCTTGACCTGCTGCTAGCTTAGATGATTGTTGGGCTAGTTAGGATAGGCAGGGAGTAGGTAGGTACGCTGGGAACCCTGTCTGCTTTGCTGACACCAGAAGGAATAGCTTGAAGGGGATGGCTCTACTGGAGGAAGCCTGGGGCGGTGGGAATGCAAAGGGTCTTTGGAAACCCCGTCTCCTTCATGTTAGCCACAATGTGGCCTCTGAGAGTCCTGTCTCTGCCTCAGGTGTCCCCATTCAATACCCTCCCCACCTACCGTATCCTGGCCTCCCCCTACTGTGGTGGGAAATAAAGGGAGCAGCTTTCTGGAGTGGGGAAAGGCCTCAGCCACAAAGACTCTAGACACATAGAGGGTTTATTCCAGGATTGTGGGTCTTGGCACTGTGGCAGGTGGGGCCTTCCCCAAACTCAGGGTAGGGAGCAGTTTATGGGGAATCCTTTGCTTTGGATGTGAGTGGACATCTGATTCTAGAATCTTTCTTGTGACCTCTAAGCTGGCCAAAGAACTACAGCAGTTGGGCCCACTGGGTGGATGTGGACAGGGGCATCAGGAGTAACTGGTTAGTTTTTTTTAAGAGGTGTACATTAATACGGTTACATTTTTATCTTTGGTAATTTTTACCTGATTTTTCCTCTCCTAATTTTTCTTTTGCATTTTTCTCTTGGACACAAGAATCCAGACTTTCATCTGGACCTGTACATTTCCAGTTCCTCTGGGGGTTTTGTGTAAAAGGGGAGAAAACTTTTTTAAAAAATGGTTAAACAGCTCCTCCTCCAGCTGGTCCAGCCTGTCCCACTTTGGCTGTGGTGAGGTGGTCTATTAGGATTTCAATTTGTGCAGAACATTCATATATTAAAAGAAAATATAAAAACAAGCAAAAGGAAAAGGTATGATTATTAAGTTTAAAAGTACCCTGAAAGTTTACCTTTTATAATAATGTAACTATGCACATTGTAAATAAACTTTATAAATTATATTTTTAAATTTCAGAATTTATACACATTTAAAGTTTATGCAATAATTAAACAGACAAAACACTTCTTTTAAAAGAAAAACACAATTGTTTAGTGAATTAATGAATCACTGGTTAAATGAATTAAAGAAGCATGGTAGAAATTTATGTTGATTCCTTTATTTTTTGTGGACATTCATGACAGGTGAGGGTTATATTGAAATGCATAGAAAATGCAATGAAAATGAAAAAGAATAAGTATGTTTATGAGATATTATGTAGAAAGGAACATGTACAGAATGCACAGATAGAGCAGTGTAAATAAACACTTCAAGTTGATAATTGCTTAACGAGAACAGGAGAAACTCAAAAGTCGTTAAAGCAAAAGGGCAGCCAGTGACTGAATGGGCAGGGGAGACTGCAGTACTCCCTGGAATGTGAAAGGGAGGCTGACCTTGTGAAAAGTTAAAGGGATTATTCTAAAGATAAGTGCAATAAAGGTAGCAAAGTCCTAAACATTCTTACTCAGTGAGATATATGTCTAACACATGAAGCCAGCCTACTGGTGAAGGAAGATTTTAGGTCATCCATTCATTCTCATCTTTAATAAACATGAAGAACCTGTGAACAAGCCATTGTCCTAGACACTGAGGATAAATGGTCGATAGGACAGGGCCCCTTTCTCAGTGTTTCTTTTCAGTGGAGACAGAAGAATCATAAATATATAAACAGATAATTGCAGGGAGAGTTATTATGCTGTCAAACAATAAAGTTAATATTAATTTGAAGGAATTCAAGGAATATGGTAGGCGAACCAGACCTCTCTGGAAAGGAAGTGTTTAATAATGGAACAGCCGCAGGAAGTGTGAGTGGAGAGCATCCCAGGGGGAAGAAACAGCAAGTACAGTGTCTAACAGGAAGTAGTCTGGCCTGTTCAAGAGACAGAAAGGAGGCCAATGAGGCTGCGTTATACTGATAGTAGAGAAGGAAGTGGCAAAGATAAGGCATGAGATGGGGCCAGCGCTATGGCACAGTGGGTTAAAGCCCCAGCCTGCAGCGCCAGCATCCCGTATGGGTGCCTGTTCGATTCCCTGCTGCTCCTCTTCTGATCCAGCTCTCTGCTATGGCCTGGGAAAGCAGCAGAAGGTGACCCAAGTCCTTGGGCCCCTGCACCTTTCTGGGAGACCTGGAAGAGGCTCCTGGCTTCAGATCAGCTCAGCTCTGGCCGTTGTGGTCATTTGGGGAATGAACCAGCAGAATGGAAGACCTCTCTCTTTGGCTCTACCTCTCTCTGTAACTCTTTCAGATAAATAAAATAATTCTTTTTTAAAAAAAGATAAGGCATGAGATGGATTTTGAGACTAGATATCAGCAAATTCTGTAGGCCAAGGAGGAAGTAAGAATGGATTTCAGTTTAATTTAGGTGCAATAGGATTTGGGGGTCATTTAAGAATTTTACACAACAGAATTAAAATGATTAAGATTTTTTATTTAAAGGCATCACTAGAAAAGCTGAAAGGTCCATTAGAATAGACAATATGGGACTTGAGAATGGATAGCACAGAAGAGACCTCCAATGTGTAGGAATGTGGTGAAGACGTTGTCTAAAGCCTCTCAGAGTAAATGGCCGCTCCATTCAATGTGAACAAGATGGATATAAATATGATTAATTCATATTTCAGGCCGTGTGTTGGCATTTAACTTCTATCATGATTAAAGAGATGGAAGTAAGATTGGATTTAGCAAGAATATTCCAGACCCTCAAACCTTACCCACTTCTGACCCCCTGCAAATAGTCTGAAGAAAGTGAGTATTTCACTGTTTCCTTCAGGCCTTGTAGCAGTGCTTGGTGTGATAGTCTAAGGACAGCTGAGCCTATGAAGGGACAACTGTTACATAGTTGCTAGAGGTGACTAAGAATCTGAGAGCACAGCTGGCTAAGAGGCCTCTTCTTCCCACTTGCCATTTAAGCTCATATTCAAGAGCCTCAGCAATCATTATTTTTTTTCTTTCTTTTTCTTTCTTTCTTTCTTTCTTTCTTTCTTTTTTTTTTTTTTTTTTGACAGGCAGAAGTAGACAGAGAGAGAGAGAGAGAGAGAGAGAGAGAAAGGTCTTCCTTTTCCGTTGGTTCATCCCAGAAATGGCCCCCATGGCCAGCACGCTGTGGCCGGCACGCTGCGCCGATCAGAAGCCAGGAGCCAGGTGCTTCCTCGTGGTCTCCCAGGCGGGTGCAGGGCTCAAGCACTTAGGCCATCCTCCACTGCCTTCCCGGGCCACAGCAGAGAGCTCAGCAATCATTATTAAAACCCAATACTTACAGGATGATCAAAGTGTTATGCATTGTACTGAGCACTTGATGTGCATCATGACCTCTACACTTCATAATGAACTTAGTATGCATGCACACTCATCACTCTCATTTTGCTTATTAGAAAACTGTAATTTAAAAGGAGTTGAGTAGTTTTCCCAGGGTATAGCTGGTTTCAGAGGTAGAATTCAGGAGCCAACTTCATAAGATTCCTGAGTACATTTTCTTCCTTATTTGCATTTTAGTGCGACTCTACCAATCCGAAAGTGAAAAAAATAAATAAATAAAAACTGGAGGGATCAGTCAGCAATAGGAAGATAATGATGTCAACTCTGACCCAGTGTCTAAAGCAGAATTGTATATAACTTGGCCAAGTTCACCCATATAGACAATAGAGCCAGGGTTAGAACTCATTAACCTTTAGATATCAATCAGCAACTTACTGCAGCCTCTTCACACCTACAGGTATTTACTGTTTAATATCTAGAGAAAGATCCAATCAAACTCCCTCATTTCATCCCCTATCCCCACCAGCCACCCCAACACTGTTCCCCATAGGAGAAATGATGAGCTAGGTTAGGAGATATGTTCCTTTCAGAGGTACCAGAGACCATTCAGACTCTTCTGTTTGCTCAAACACTGAGAAAGGGTGTGGTAAGTGGGTTAGGCTCTTGCCTCTTGATTTGAAAAAGATGTCTTATCATTAGGGGTAAGTCCACGTGAGCATGTGCCAAATTGTACATCTCCTCCCTCTCTTATTCCTTTGTTTTCTTGCCACGACTTTGTTATCCTTAGACCTGTAAAGGAAGTTTTGAGGACGATTTTGGTGGAAAAGGAGACAGCTGAAATCTTCTGACTCTTCTTTTGAGTGTCCTCTGTCACTCAGGACAGTATCTGGCTTAGGCAAACAGTCATCTTTCACGTGGTTTAGCTTAGCTCACCAGGGAGGTCTACTTTGGATATGGGAACAAGAGCCCCATTTCCAAAGAAGGAAGCCACTCTCCTGTGTTATTGTCTTAGGGTCCTAGTGAAGATGTTGTTATCATGCAGATTTTAGTTGTCTGAGAATCCCAATCTGGAATCAAAAACAGTATTTTTTTTTGAAGTTCCCTTAATTACAAACCAATTTCGCATGTAAGCACAAAGCATTTTCTACATGATATAATTTTATGACATGCTTTTTTTTTTCTGTGAATGCAACTGCTGGATTAGCCAGGGTCATTTTCTGAGCTTTCGGTTTGCCATATTGGGAAGATAGCTTTCAGTTTGCCTTATTGGGAAGATATTCCTACATTGTAATCACCATTCAGCACATCTGATTCAATTGACATTTTAGCTGTGGTGTTTCTGGTGATTCTTCATATTGGTGTGAGCATCTTACTCTATCATATTATTTCCTGGATTTTTCATGCTTCAGTTTTTACATGTTAAAGAATGTTTTCTAGTGAATTGATTTCTCTTTTGCTTTTCACATTCCAGTTAGGACATTACAGTGTCTTTTAGAAATTATGTGGATAGTTTATCAATTTAAAGATAATAGACTATAAAACATTACAGAAACTCAGTGTGTGGTGTGTTTTAATACACACACACACACACACACACACACATCTCTCATTGAGTATTCCTTCTCCAAAGTGCTTGAAATGAGAAGTGTTTTGGATTTTGTAATATTTGTGTTGACATAATGAAATCTCTTGGGAATGAGACCCAACAGACAATCCATTGATGTTTCATACATACACACCATATAGACACAGCCTGCAGGTAATACCGCATAGCTTGACCACCTCCAGAAAGCAAAGCTGTCACTTTCTCAGCCAGGTATACAGTCTCTATGTTGCTTGGCATCACCATTCTTCCTGACCCCCAATTTATTTGCTTCCCAAAAAGCAATCTTTTTAAGCATTTATCCATAAATAAGTACTTACCAGTAAAAATAATGATACTCCATTAAGAATAATGTGTCCAGTATATCTAGAAGCAGCACAGTGGCATCACCAGAACACCTGTATCATCCATTAACAAGCAGCAGCAACAAGCAACAGATCTTTTGATTCCACCAAAATACTGTTTTGATTAAAAGGTTACTTTGCACTGGATATTCTCTCTTTCCCCCTCCTCTCCCCCCGTTTCCGTCCCCCTCTCCTTCACCCTCTCCCATCTCTCTGCCCTTCTCTCCCCTCTCTCTCCCCATCTCCCTCTCTCTCTCTCTCCCTATCCTTCTCTATATATTTTTAATGAAGAGACATCAGGAATGCCTCCTGTATGAATGCAGTCTATTGGATGTTTTATTATTTTTAAGGTTTAGAGAAAGAGAGAGACAGAGAATTCACGATCTTTCAGCTGCTGGTTTACTCCCCAAACAGCTACACCAGCCTGGGCTGGGCCAGGTGCAAGCCAGGAGAAAGGAACT
The DNA here is from genome assembly GCF_964237555.1 of Oryctolagus cuniculus. Classification (NCBI taxonomy): domain Eukaryota; kingdom Metazoa; phylum Chordata; class Mammalia; order Lagomorpha; family Leporidae; genus Oryctolagus; species Oryctolagus cuniculus. Next base: position 84,941,329 of record NC_091439.1, on the reverse strand, counting down.
TCATCCCAGTCTCCCACATGAGTGACAGAGTGCCAAGTATGAGACCATTTTCTGCCGCTTTCCCAAGTGCATTAGAAGGGAGCTGGAAAAGTGGAGCATGTGATACTCGAACTCCAGCATGGAATGCCTCCAAAGGAGAGGCTCAACACTCTACCCCACAACGCCAGCCCCTCCTGGGTGATTTTAAATGTCTCATTAGTGATTTTGGTTTAGCAATCACTCTTTGATGTTATACAAACACATGATTTTTTGTTCTGTTATGAATGAATGCTGCTCTGGTCTTCAAAAAGCCACTCACATACCTTCACCACATTATCTGTGCACATTTTTCCTGCAGTGTTAATAGTCATCTCAACGTGTACTACCAAAGTTCCTCCCCACAATGCAGGGGGAGTTGTGCTTCCACCCATCCTTTTCTGTTAAACTCACATTTTCTCAGAGCCTGAATAGCACACTCCATGGAATCTGTTGCATGTTTTCCAATGTGTCCATATTTTTCATCACCACTGTGAACCAGGGGTAGCCGGCTGGAATGGTCTCTTGGAGGTGCGGGCACCGTACTGACCTGGCAACAGCTAGTGTTGCTCCTGAAGCTTTGGCATATCTACACATTTAATCTCAATACCTCTTTGGAAATGACCACACTTCCCATAGTGATTTTATAATATTTTTCAATTTTTTTACTTGGTTTCTAAAAATATCACTAAATAGTGTTATGATAGAATTGCTGAGCCTGTGTGAACTTAACTGCTCTTCTGGGCAGTATACCAATATAGTGGTCAGTGATTGTGTTGAAACATTTGAATGAAGGATTATAAATTAAATTTACATAGGGACCTTGATGTAGTCACTTTGAATATTGGGATTATCAAGACCAGTGCTCTAGACGTTTGTATTTTCTGATAGATAGGAGAAGGTGTAGTCTTATTACCAGTAAGATAACAGAATCAAAACTAACTGAATGGCTATGCTTCCAACTGAGATGCTCACTTCAAAAATGATCCATTGACTCCTTTAGATATGTGATCTCAAGAACTGAGAGGTGATCAGCATCTTAGTTATTTCACTTGTGTTTATAGTGTTTGTTACTGGCTGCTAGGCACATGAATGAACAAGTCACCACTCCTGTACTCAGTAGTCCTACATCATAATTGCTAGTGATATTTTTATCTTCTCAGAAACACTTATTTTTAGATTTTCACTTTATTTGATGGAGAGACAGAAAAAAAAATCTTCCATCCACTCATTCACTTCCCAAATACCTGCAACATTCAGAATTGGGCCATTCTAAAGCAAGAGCCTGGAACTCCATCCTAATCATTTAGTTGTCGAAAGTATCAGCTGTGATGGAACGAGTTTAGGCAATGTGGGAGTGAAATCACTGAGGCCTACCTCCTGTTTGGTCACTCACTGTATACCAAGAAACAAATAACCTAAGCCCTTTCTGACTTGATTTCCTCTTTTGTAAAAGGAAAGGGGCAGGGCCGGTGCCATGGTGCAGCCCGTTAAAGCCCCGGCCTGCAGCGCTGGCATCCCTTATGGGCACTGGTTTGAGTCCCAGCTGCTCCACTTCTGATCCAGCTCTCTGCTATGGCCTGGGAAAGCAGTAGAAGATGGCCCAAGTCCTTGGGCCTCTGCACCTGTGTGGGAGACCCAGAAGAAGTTCCTGACTCCTGGTTTCAGATCAGCTCAACTCCGGCCATTGCAGCCATGTGGGGAGTGAGCCAGAGGATGGAAGATTCTCTCTCTCTCCCTCTCTCCTTCTCCCTCTCTCCTTCTCCCTCCCCCTCTCCCTCCCCCTCTCCCTCTCCTTCTCCCTCCCTTCCTCTCTCTCTCTCTCTCTCCATAACTCAGTCAAATAAATAAAATTAAATCTTTTTTAAGAAAGGAAGGGAGCAGGATTTATGAGACATTTGAATATTTCTTCTAAAAATCCAAGGGGCAAGACCAATTCTTCTGAGGCTAGTCTAGTTTGATGTTTTCCAAAAATTCTGGAAGAGCTTGTGTACTTAATAAATGTTAAATGAAAATAAGATCATCTTAATCCTCTTCTTCCTTTTCTTCTAAGTCCACAAGGATCCTTAAACAACTCAAACTCTTATGCATCATACTGAAAAAAAAAAAAAAAAAAAGAATCAAAACAAACCCTGGGAATAATCATCAGATAAAAAGAACTGCCCTTAATCCTAATGTCTCTGAAATCCAAAACATGCAGGATGTGGTTTAAGGGCAATGAGCAAAGACAAAATTGTGATCTCAGATAAAAATGATAATAATGAATGTATGTTTATCTTTGTTATCTGTCCATGTCAAATACTTTTGTTCTTAAGCATGATAATTAAGCCAAAATAACTGAGTGGCATTCACCTTTAGGACAAAACACCAACTTATCTGCTTTCATTAATGCTCATTAAAATATCAATTCATCTAAGTAGTTTTTGTCTCTGCAATTTGTTTAACTATTTTAGTGATGCCTATCGAAATAGTAAATATTGTTGATAGACGTAGCCATGGAACTAGTTAATGCCATATGTGATTAGAACAGGACATGCACCATCTAGCTCATATTTTGTTTATGAGTAACAATTTGGATCACGCAAACCTAAAATTCATATTTTTTTTCATAAAAAGGATCCTGTTAACATAAACAGAACAAATAGAGTAATGGATGAATTTTTTCAATTTTTCAGAGTTAAGTTGCCAAAAGCAATAATCCTTGGCATAAGGGATTTCACAAAAGCTCTCATTTCTAACTACACAGCAATCATGTGCAGCAGTCTCATCGCCTGATGAGGGCATGGCCATAACAACTTGGTTGTGCCAGCCTTCAGACTGGACCCTGCTTGGTCCTTCTGGGACCTTGATCATTTCTTGGATGTTTACTGGAGAATTTCAGGTTTGGGAAGCAAGGAAACCAAGTAAGCTGCTCTAATGTTGCTCTGCAAGGTTGAATTGTGGCCTTTATTCCCTAAAGGCCATTCAGAGGGATTTATAAAATGGCAGTTCCACAAAGAATATCTTCTTTTAACTGGAGAATTGAGACCATTTACATTCTTTATATTTATTTATTTATTTATTGACAGGTAGAGTTATAGACATTGAGAGAGAGAGAGAAAGGTCTTCCTTCCGTTGGTTCACTCCCCAAATGGCCACTACAGCTGGTGCTGTGCTGATCCGAAGCCAGGAGCCAGGTGCTTCCTCCTGGTCTCCCACATGGATGCAGGTGCCCAAGCACTTGGGCCATCCTCCACTGCCCTCCTGGGCCACAGCAGAGAGCTGGACTGGAAGAGGAGCAACCAGGACTAGAACCCAGTGCCCATATGGGATGCTGGCGCCACAGGCAAAGGATTAACGAAGTGAGCCATGGCACCATCTCCATGTATTCTTTTTTTAAGATTTATTTTATTTATTTGAAAGACAGAGTTACAGAGAGAGATAGACAGAGAGAGAGGTCTTCCATCCACTTGGTCACTCCCCAGATGGCCACAATAGCCGTAGCTAGGCTGATACAAAGCCAGGAGCCAGGAGCTTCTTCCAGGTCTCCCACCAGGTGCAGGGGCCCAAGGACTTGGACCATCTTCTACTGCTTTCCCAGGCCATAGCAGAGAGCTGGATTGGAAGAGGAGCAGCCGGGATTAGATCCGGCGCCCATATGGGATACTGGTGCTTCAGTCCAGGGCTTTAATCCACTGAGCCACAACGCGGACCCCGAGGCCATTTACATTCAACGTAACTCTTGATAAGTAGTGACCTGGCCCTGCCATTTTTCTATAAATATTCCTATTGTTTATTTTGGATTTCTTTTCTATTTCTATTGGTGGTTTTTCTGCCTTCTCATTCTTTCATAATGGTGGCTGTCTTTCTGTGTCTTTCAATTTCTGTTTGTTATGGACAGCCTTTATTTTGCCTTCATTCATAAATGCAAGCTTTGTGTGGTACGGTATTCTAGTTGACAGTATTTTTCTTTTAAGACTTGGACTGTATCTCGCCATTCCCTTCTGGCCTGTAGGGTTTCTGATGAGAAGTCAGTGTGAGTCTAACTGGCAATCCTCTGAAAGTGATCTGGCATTTCTCTTGTGCCCATTTTAGAATCTTTTCTTTATGCTTTACTGTGGAAAGTTTGACTAAAATGTGTCATGGTGAGGGTCTTTTCTGGTCATGTGTGTTAGGAGTTCTGTTTGCCTCTTCTACTTGAACATCCCTTTCTTTCTCCAAATTGGGGAAGTTTTCTATAATTATTTCACTAAATAGGCTTTCTATTCCTTTCTCTCTCTCTCTCTCTCTCCCTCTCTCCTTCCCTCCCTCCCTTCTCCTTCAGGAACTCCTAAGACCCATATATTGGGTTGTTTGTTAGTTTCCCATAAATCTCCAACACTCTTTTTAAGTTTTCTATTTTCTTAATTTTTAAAGAATATCTTCTTAGAAACATCCCCTTGGACATTCTTATCAGAGAATATGTAGTTTTAAGATGGCAATGAAGCCTGGTGTTGTGGGTCAGTGAGTTAAGCTATTTGGGATGCTGGCATCTCACGTTGGAGGAACAGTTCAAGTCCCAGCTGTTCCACTTCCACTGTTGCTCCCAGACAATGTACATGGGAAAACAGTGAAAGATGGCCCAGTGCTTGGGCCCCTGTCACCTACATGATAGATCCATGTGGAGTTCCAGACTCCTGACTACTGATGTGGTCTTGCCTAGGCTTGGCCATTGTGATCATTTGAGGAGTGAACCAGTGCATGGAATATCTCTTACTATCTGTCTCCCTCTCTGTTTGTGACTTTACCTTTCACATAAATAAAAATAAATCTTTTTTTAAAAAGATTACCATTAACAATCTTTTTTGCTAATAAGAAAGTTACTATTTCAAAGTGAGTTGTCTTCTATTTTCTCATTTTTAACTATAGTATAGCTAAGTGGAGGATATAGGTAAGAATTTGCTAAAGTGCTCGTTTTATAGTATTGGCTGAGATAACATGGCTTGCCTAGGGTTAAGTGGCTTGTTAGGACTTGCAAGAATAGGAGCCTTTTGGGTCATACAACTCATCTTTAGATTCACTGTTACAAGAAGTAGCATTGCCTTTCCCACGTATGACATAAGAAAAGATGCATGCTAGATATTGTGGACGGCATTCTCTGCTGTTACAGACAATGTCTTGTCCTTGTCTCTGTAAATGCTTACTGCTGCTGCTGAGAAGGAGGGGGACGAAGATGAGCTGATCAATCTGCAAATGCACCATAATAGCCTATAATAGGCAGAAAACTCTAAGTACAAAGGGAATATGAGAAATATAAGGCATTTCATCTTCTATTGAGCAGCTCACAATTCTTTTAGAATAAAGTGTTTACTCACATAAAAGGCAGTGAATGATTCAAGGCAGCTCATATGGGCCACATGGACAATAACCAAATAAGCAGTTGACATCTTTCAAAGAAGAATCATATCCCTGGGCTGTGATCATCAGGGTAGGCTCATTGGAAAAGTGGAATATAAATGGGTTTTGAAGAATTCAAGCATTTGAGGTAGGTAGAAGTATCCAGATGCCTGAAAATGAGCAGATAGAGTCCCCGATGTGAAGGTGACGCATCCAGTCATGTAAAGTATCTTCCAAGAGTTCATGGAAGATGCATACTCTGATAAAAACCACAGATGGGTTTAATTTTTTTGTGCCAAAATAAACTTACATTTTAATTCACTTTTTTCATGAAAATTTTGAAGACTTCTCTTATGTTTAAAAATGTAATGAACCAGTAACTTCGTGACAGGGGAATTTAAAGAACTATAAGAAAAATCTGTGTGACCTCTACTTTCAGCTTTTCTGTTTCTTTTTGATGGGTATTCATAAAATCACTATCTCTGTCTTGGCTTTCTAATTTATAGAAAGAAGGACAATTTTTGCCATTATCTCCAAAAAAATCAAAGAACCTCCTCCTCTCCTCTCCTCTCCTCTCCTCTCCTCTCCTCTATTTCCCCCTCCCCCTCTCCTCTTCTCTCTCTCTCTCTCTCTCTCCCATTCAAATAAAAAAGCAAATATATAAGTATAAAAATTTTTAAATAGATAAAATGAAATTTAAAACCATTTGGAGGCCGGCGCCGCGGCTCAATAGGCTAATCCTCCGCCTAGCGGCGCCGGCACACCGGGTTCTAGTCCCGGTCGGGGCGCCGGATTCTGTCCCGGTTGCCCCTCTTCCAGGCCAGCCCTCTGCTGTGGCCAGGGAGTGCAGTGGAGGATGTCCCAGGTGCTTGGGCCCTGCACCCCATGGGAGACCAGGAAAAAGCACCTGGCTTCTGGCTCCTGCCATCGGATCAGCGCGGTGCGCCGGCCGCAGCGCGCCAGCCGCGGCGGCCATTGGAGGGTGAACCAACGGTAAAGGAAGACCTTTCTCTCTGTCTCTCTCTCTCACTGTCCACTCTGCCTGTCAAAAAAAAAAAAAAAAAAAAAAAAAAAAACATTTGGGTCCCTGGAGAACTTACACTCTATAAATTTTAATTATCTCTGTTGTGAAATGAAACAAAGATGCCCTAAAACTAAAGATTCATAAGCACATTCTAGAGTTTTAAAACGCTAACAAATAATGATCCTTAATTTATCTCTGTCTGAGAGTCCCCTGATAGCCTCAGAGGTGGGTAGCACAAGAATTCAGCTGGGTTATTTCAGTTTTAGCAGAGCAAAACACACTGCTTGCTATGCCTTTTTTTTTTTTTTCTAAATGACTTTGGCTTGATTGTTGAAAAAGTCCCATTTCAATGTATCAGGTTTATGTCTCCTCATTAGTATTTGGCAAGAAAAAGCAGACGACACATAACAACTTATAACAAGTTTATGAATTTGTATTTTAATCCACTTCTGGGAAAAGACAAGGAGCCAAAGATCTAAATGATATATTAATGATCTAATATTTACTTTAATTCATCTTTTTCCAGCACACAAAAAATAACAAGGACCTAAGTGTTCTGTAATCTTTGACTCTCAGGGTTCACTTTTTCAGTTGGCGCCTATCTCAGGAAAATCTCAGCTTCTGCACACTCCTTGGCGTCTGAGTACTGCTGTCAGTATCAGGAATAAATATATTTTGATATTTCACAATTGCTTGATCTAGTAGAGGCCTTCTGTTAGCATGGTTAAGATCTAATGTTTTCTGCATAGGTTTCCAGTAAACATTGATTGGTATGCATAGCGTCAAATGAGTTATCATTTGATTCACTCAATACTTTTGTGATTATACATTGACTTGCTCTAAAGTGGGTTAAAGGATCTTATTTAAGGAAAATGTTCACTTTGGAAGTTTTTCTTTTATAAGCACAACATAATTTAAAAGAACTCTTTAATATATATATATATATATATATTCACATGTCTTTTGGGAAATTAACTGTGATAAAAATCTTATTAGAATAAAAAATCATATATTGTATGACTACATTCATATGAAAAATGCAGAAAAGGGCAATCTATAGAGACAAAAAGTAGATTACTAGTTGCCTGAGGCTGAGGGTGGGAACAGGGATGCCTGCCAGTGTTCCTAAGGGATCTCTTTGGGGTGATGAAAATCCGCTAAAAGGGGAGCGTATTGCACAACTCTGCAAATTTACTAAAAATCATTAAATTTTATGCTTACGCTTTAGGGTGAATTTTATGTTAGGTAAACTATGCCTCAATCAAGCTGTCATAAAAATGACAAGAAATGTTATTAGAAACCAAAATAACTATTGATAACATTTTTCCAATTATTCTAAAGCAAAGAGGGTTCTCACCAACCAAGCTCTCAGTCGCTGAAGTACATCACATTCACACTAAAAGAAACCTGATTCTTCAGGCAGCTTTTTTTTTTTTTTCACATTCTGCCCATTCTGTCTGCCAAAAGCATGCCTTTATTGTCAAATGGGTCCACTTTGTGTGCATATAATAATACCTTGGAAAGAGTATTTCAGTTTTACCTTCTAAATACATCCAAAGCTTTAACTGAGAATAAGTAAAAGTTAACAAGAGAATAGAACCATGTACTGTAAACTAAACATAGCTATATCCACTTAGGCAATAGAATTCTGATATTATTGTTTCATTTTCTTGTCCTAAGGAAATGATAAAACTCTTGACATAGTATAATAAAATAGAAAGAGAAATGGCAAAAGTGAGTTTTTACAATTTTATTTAAGTTATATAAATTTCATGGATTTTGTATATACAGATTTAGGAACATAGTGTAACTCCCCTCCCACCCTCCTTCCTGCCCACACTCCAATCCTTCCTCCTCCTCCCTCTCACATTCCCATTCTTAATTTTTACAAAGATCTATTTTCAGTTTACTTAGTGATCATATAGTTAACCCTACACTAAGTAAAATACTCCAACAAATAGTATGGAGAAAAAAAAAAAAAAACAAAAAAAAACAATGTTCCTCAGCAGAAGAGACAAGGGCTATAAACAATCATCAAATTTCAAAATGTCTATTTCACTATACTACATTACTTTTCAGTTGGTCTATTAGTTACCTCGGATCAGGGAAAACATATGATATCTGTCTTTTTGGATCTGGCTCATTTCACTAAGTATAATGATTTCCAGTTGCATCCATCTTGTTGTAAAACACAAGATTTCTTTGTTGTTGTTGTTATAGCTGAGTAGTACTCCATAATATATATATATATATATATATATTGCATAATTTCTATCTAGTCAACAATTGATGGACACCAGGTTGATTCCAAAAGCCAGGAGCTTCATCTGAGTCTCCCATGTGGGTACAGGAACCCAAACAGTTGGGCCATCTTTTGCTGTTCCCCAGGCCATTAGCAAAGAGCTAGATGAGAAGTGGAAGCAACAGGACACAAACAGATGCCAATATGGAATACCAGTGTCACATACAGCAGCTTTTCCCACTAGGCCTCAATGATGGCCCCGTTTGCTGTGCTTTTATAAGTCAGATGTTGAGTTTTGATTTCTTGACAGTTGATCAACACTTATCAAATATCAACTGTTCAAATAAAACAATTGTCTAATAATTTCATGGAACATTTTATTCATTAAAAAGAGACTTAATTTCGATATACATTTTAAAAAAATTCTCTGAACTATTTTAAATACACTTTAACACTTATGTAGCCATACCTGGAAAGATATAAATGAAGACATTTTCATTTACCCTATAGAGATTTGTGGGGGGTCAGCGCTGTGGCGTAGCGGGTAAAGCCGCCGCCTGCAGTGCCCACATCCCATATAGGCATCAGTTAGAGTCCCAGCTGCTCCACTTCCAATCCAGATGTCTGCTATGGCCTAGGGAAGCAGTAGAAGATGGCCCAAGTCCTTGGGCCCTTGCACCCGTATAGGAGACCTGGGGGAAGCTCCTGGCTCCTGGTTTCGGTTTGGCCCAGCTCCAGCTGTTGCAGCCAACTGGGGAGTGAACCAGTGGATGGAAGACCTCTCTCTCTGCCTCTCTTTCTCTTTCTGTAACTCTGACTTTCAAATAAATAAATAAATCTTAAAAAAAAAAAAGAAATTTGTGGGATAACACCTATAGATGATTGTTTTTCCTAGGTTTTGAATTCTAAAGACTTTAGTTTTGTATTTTTCTAGTTGAAAATAAAATCATAGATACAATGATTAAGCACTAGAATCCCCATTAAAAAAGAAGAAACAGTGTATGCATGCTGCTTACAAGTTGAGTTATTAAGACTGAAGGCCTTGATAGGACTTGAATGTAATTGGAGCAATCCCATACAAGACTAAATGAAGGGATTACTCTGTTGCTATGTAGAATTGATGGAGAAACCCAAAGGGAGAGGCTATAAAATGACTAAACTATATAAATGCTTGAGCCCAAATAAGATTTTGGTGTTTTCTTTTTTATTTTGTTTTTGTTGAAATGTGCTTGTTTTTTTTTTTAAAGAGCCTCTTGAAGAGCATAAAACATATGCATATGAGACACATTAAGAGTTTGAGTGACTTGCCCAAGAATGTACAGAAAACCTAAAGGAACCTACACTTATAGGCAGTTTAACCTCAACAAAGTTCTCTAAAATTGGAAAACTCCACGTTTCACAAAAATCTCAAAGTGGATGTTTATCTGCCCTTGGACAGAAATGAAATATATTGAATTAGATTTCCATGGAAAGGGGGCTTTAAGTGACATGAAAATTCTATGTAAATGTGTATAATTTTAGTTCAGCATTTGTCCATAAGAACATTGAAGAGTACAGAAGTTTAAGTACTTGCCAAGAATAAACATCAACTATTCAAGCTTGTGTTTTTAACTGTTTGCAATGTAAACCAGGAACCAGGAACTCCATCATCTCCCATGAGGGTGGTAGGCACCTAAGCACTTAGGTGATCTTCCATTGCCTTCCCAAGCACATTAGCAGGAAGCTATTAATTAATTAATTTTTTACTTCTCAGCTTTAAATTCAGACAATAAGTCCTATTAACTTTTTAAAAAAGATTTATTTTATTAATTTGAAAGACAGAGCTACAGAGAGAGGCAGAGACAGAGAGAGAAGTCTTCTATCTGCTGGTTCATTCCCTAGATGGCCACAAAGGCCAGAGCTGAGCTGATCTGAAGCCAGGAGTTTCCTCTGGGTCTCCCACGTGGGTGCAGGGGCCCAAGGACTTGGGCCAACTTCTGCTGCTTTCCCAGGCCATAGCAGAGAGTTGGATCAGAAGAGGAGCAGCCGGGACTAGAACCAGTGCCCACATGGGATGCTGGTGCTTCAGGCAGAGGTTTAACCCACTGCGCCACAGTGCTGGCCCCCCTATTAAGGTTTGTACCTGAAAAGTGACAGTTTGTTTCCTGCTTCTACAGCTCAAAAGGTCATGGAATCCTTGCTTAGATTCCCTGAGGTTGGGTAAAGGCTTAGAGGGCAAGGTGAATTTGGGGCTTTACTCTCTGGGTTCCTGCTTTCACTTGTCTTTGGACTCTAAGTATAACTCGTTTTCTTGCCAGAGCATCAATGTACTTTAAAGGTTGAGTTTTATTTGTTTTCAGTAGTCGAATAATATCTGCTGGAACAGAATAAGGCTGAGGCTGATATATCATTTGTTGGGGGGAAAGGAAGAAGAGTTTTTCTTTTTCTGTTGGAGTTCCATGTTGAAAGGAGGGTGCTTATTTTAGACCCTCCCCCTCTCCCTCTCCCCCCCCTCCCTTTCTCACTCTCCTTCTGCCCCCCCCCCCAACTCCTGCAGAATGGTTTGCCTTATACCAGGAACAACATTTATAGTTAAAAGTTGAAGGGACCCAGATTAAGTCTCTGTGACAGAAAATAGAAAGTAATTCAGATGTCAAAAGTATGTTAATGTTTAGAAGTGCTGGTACCTGAACCTGGGTTTGAATATCAGTTTTCCCCTTTGCTTGCTGCAAGACCTTGAGCAAAGTACTCAACATCTTTGCTCCTTAGTTGTCTTATATAGAAAATTATGTAAAAAAAAAAAAAGAAAAAAGAAAAAAAGAAACAGGCCAGAAAAAGGAATGGAGGAGCTCAGAGTTTACCCTGCCACCTTAAGAGCTAGCACTTGATAAAGCCCAGCACTCACAGTACTTCCAGGCCAGTACTCACTGATTGAGCTTCTAGACTTGACCAGCAAGGCAGAAACCCTTGCTCTAAAGAATGAAACTCATTGTGGCCTGTGTCACTGCTGGTCTTGGGTGGGCCTGGCATAGACGCCTGAGGTTTCATGGGACCTCCGTGAGATTCAGTTGTGCCCAGCCTGGAACCAGTCTTGATGCCAGGGACCTGCCTTTATTTTTTTCTTACAATATTGGGCAGACAGCAAGGGGTCTGGGGGTTGGGTCTTATTATTCAGTCTTGGGCTAGTAAAGCCCAACACTAGGCAAATGTGAACAGTTTGCACCACTAGGTAAATGCTTGGAAATAGTCCTTGGACTTGCCCGATATCAGGTGAAGTCCTGCGTCCTGGTAAGGCAGGCTTATTTTGGCATGTGATGACTAGTCTCTTACAAGCCCAGTGTGTACTCCAAAGATTCCACAGGGCATGGTGACCGTGAGCCCTACATGTGATGCACCCAGTGCCTGCTGGCTTCATCATCCTTCCTACAATCTTGAGCAGACAGCAAAGAATCTCAGGACTGTTTTGGAACTCAGAGACAGGTTGGTGAAACCTAGCATTGAGCAGATTCCAAGGGCCCCAGTCCCCATCCCAGTACCTGCAGACAGAGCCTCTGGGCATGCTTCAGTGTTAGGCACAAGTTCATGGTCACAGTTGAGTAGTCTCCTGTCGCAGTCAGCATAACAAGCGGCTGCTGATATCAGGGAGTGAGCCCACCTCAGCAGCATACAAGCTGTATCCCCGTGGTCTCTGGCCACTATCACCAGGCAGCACTGGTCTTGATGATCTGTGGGCTGTGCTTGAGATTCAACATTGTGGCATTGGTGGACACAAGAAAAGGAATCTGAGCCTACCACAGGCCAGGAAGAAGCTTGTAGGGACAGACTGCCCCGTTTTTGGGTATTTTGTACTGAATAACACATCAATTGCATATTTTGGAAAAAATTGGATTAAAGGAGTAATTCAAGATTGAATCAGAAAAAAACCCAAATTAATAGTGGAACTGTTGCAAACCTTCACTTAAGGTGCTATGTAGGAATTGGCATTGTGGTGCAGTGGGTTAACCCACCAGCTGCTATGACAGCATCCAATACGGGTGCCAGTTCATGTCCTGGCTGCTCCACTTCTAGTCTGGCTCCCTACCAATGTGCCTGGGAAAGCAATGAAAAATGGTCCAAGTGTTTGGGGCACTGCCACTTATGTGAGAGACAGAGAAAAAGGCATTGAAATCTCTAAATGCTTGGACAAAGATTTAAAAATAGACAACTGTACTCACCTATGTATTGCATTGCTCTTTATTTTTGCCAAGAAATGGAAAATACTTAGGTGTTCATCCATTGATAAAGAAAATGTGGTCATATACACAATGGACTATTACTTGGGTATTAAAAAAGGATTAGATCTTGTGGTTTTCAACAATATAGGTAGCACTGGAGGTCATTGTGTTGAGTGAAATAATACAACCACATGAAGACAAGTCTCATGTGATCTCACATGTGGGGCTTAAGAAATAGGTGATCTCAGAAGTTAAACATGTAATGGTTACCAGAGGCTAGATAGGAAAGACAGGGTATGGAAAGGTTGATGAACAGGTACTAGATTACAGCTAGATAGGATTAAGAATTTCTGGGGTTTTATAGCACAGTAGTATGACTATAGATTGTTAAAGTGCTGTATATTTCTCTGTTCTATAAGACAGGATTTGGGATGTTTTCATTATAAATGCTTGAAGAGATAAACATTTTCTGATTGGATATTACATAATATATGCATGCAATAAAATATCACGTTACCCCATAAACATGCACAATTTAAATAATAATTTTTAAAATTAAAAATATCTGAAAAAATAATAACACAAATAATATAATTGAAGTAAAAAAATATATTTCAGAGGTTGGTGCTGTGGCACAGAGGGTTAAAGCCCCGGCCTGCAGCTCTAGCATTCCACATGGGTACCAGTTTGAGTCTCAGCTGCTCCACTTCCCATCCAGCTCTCTGCTGTGGCCTGGGAAAGCAGTAGAAGATGACCCAAGTCCTTGGGCCCCTGCACTGGCATGGGAGACCTGGAGGAAGCTCCTGGCTCCTGGCTGCAGATCAGCTTACCTATGGACATTGTAGTCATCTGGGGAGAGAACCAGCGGATGGAAGACCTCTCTCTCTCGCTCTCCCTCTTTCTCTCTCTCTCTCCCTCTCTCTTCCTCCCTCTCTGTTTCTCACTCTCTCTGTAACTCTGCCTTTAAAATAAATAAAATAAATATTAAATATATTTATATAAATTATATATATAAATCTTATATGTATTTATATGGATATTTCAAACACTTAAATCAACATCTGCCCTCAATAAGAACTTTATAGGGTCATTTATTGATATTGTTAAACAGAATTACTGTGAACACGCCTTATGTGCATGCTCAGTTAAATTTTACAAGTTTCTTCATCTGACAAAAGACAATAATAGTATCTACCTGATGGCACCATGGTGAGGATGAAACTTAAAGCACTTGGAATAGGACCTGACATATGTAACACTATAGTAGCTTGCATTATGATATACAACTTACTAAAATGACTTTTTATTCATTTTACTTCTCTTTTCTCATCTGTGCTGCCAGTCTGTAATCTTCATTCGTGACAAAAATTCTCGTGGGCAAGAGATATCTGGATATATAGACTATGCCCACAGACTGAAGATTGAGGATTTTGAAGTCTACTTTAATGGGAAAAAAAGACTTCTTCCAAGGTCCACAGATCTGAGGTAAGTTTTACTCAATTCTCACACACTTAGATGCAGGGGAAAGGATTTTTATTTTAGGTTCCACATTATTCCTAAAATGCTAAGCATATATAATTAGAAATATGATAAGACTGGTAATGAATGAAAATCAATATATTATAAGATGCAAAATGAGCATGGATATGTGTTTTCCTTTAACAGAGAAAGAGAACTATTCAGACACTATGACTCAATTCTCAGCAACATTCCTTTGAAATGTTAAATGGAGCTCGTAAAGCTCTCATATCGTGGGGTATCTGCCTAGATGCCTCAAGAGCAGTCGGTCTAACACTTTATTCTTTCATGTGTCTTTGGCCACCAGTCACAGAGCAGTCTTCTGATCAGTTCACCCTCAATTTACCCTCATCATGATCCTCTTTTGGGTTTGCTTCACACCCCTCACTCCTTTCACTAAAGGAGAGCCCTACCCTCTCCTTTAGAACCTTAGTCCCATCAGTCACCTCTGATCTATTCTACATTCCCAAGCTGTTCACATATTGATCCCTCTACCCTTCTCTGGATAACACTCAACCTCAAACTTTGTATTCCCCCATCACCATAAAACTCAAAAGTATGAGCACCTTTCTGATTTAACTCTTCTCTGCTGAGTTCAAACCATTCTCTCATACTTGAAACAATATTCTCCTCCTTTGAGACTACCTCTACCTATCCCTACTGCTATTATCTAAAGATTTTCCAATCCATCACCACATAAGTGGATTTACCATTTTCCTATCCAAACTGGAATCATAGTATATCATTTAATTTTTCTCTTGTAATAATCCTCACTGCCATGTCTTTCTGCCCATTGTTTGTATATATTCAGCCAATACCCAAAATTATATTGATCCAGACAATTTCTTTACCCTCCCTGTAGCAGAATCTCTGAGTCTTCTGAAAAGTATTTCAGGAAACTTCACAAAGGCACAAGTGGCTGCTACTGATAGTTTATGGCCTCTGCACCCATCTGGATCCTTTGCGACACCTAAATTTATGCTCTAAATTCATTTTTAATCCCTAAACCCTACTATTGCTTCTGTATCCCCTTTCTTGGTAAAGGGCCCCATTCATGAAACTGAAGGCAACATCTAGATATTATCCCAAATTTCATCTTCTTCATCAATGCTGTGGTAACTAACAACTTACTTAAAATATTATCTTATAATACCTTAATAGTCTTGTTTACATTAAAGCTAATACAACATACCAATTTTACTTGTAAACATTTCAGTATGGATCTTAATCTGATAACATTATAAAAAGGAAACCTTATCATACCTAACAAAATAATACTTTAATGTCTTCTTTCCCTAATTAACCCTATTTCTTAATTATCTCTACTTTTTGTAGTTGATTTGACCTATCAAAATGTAAATAACATTCTGAATTATTTATCTTTCAAATATTGGGAAAAATAATTATACATATTTATAGGGTAGAATGTGACATTTCAATACATATGTACAATTACCCAATCAAGGTAATTTATATTTTTCTCTCTTAGTCATAATTATTTAATGATTGTATCCTTAAAGCTCCATTCTTGTATCTGTTCAGAAAATATATAATAGTTTATTATGAACATCAGTTACCCACTGTGCTATGTTAACACTAGCAACTTATTCCTTCTATCTAACTCTGACATGGTAAAAGTTATCCAACATTGTTCTATCTCCCCTACCATTCCTTGCTTCTAGTAATTGTTATTCTATAATCACACTGAGGTTTTTTTTTTTTGTTTTTTTTGTTTTTTTTACTTTTACATATAAGGGAGAACATGGGGTATTTATAGTTCTGTCTGTGGTTTATCTCACATAATATAATGACCTCCAGTTCCATCCATTCTGTCACAAATGACAGCATTTACTTTTGTTTTTATAGATGAGCAATATTCCATTGTGTGTGGGTACTGTATTTTTTTTTATCTATCAATGTTGATAAACCTTTAGGTTGATTTCATATCTTGGCTATTATGAATAATACTGCAATGAACATGGTGATGGAGGTATCTCTGGGATATAATTATTTTAGTTCTTTTGGATACATACCCCTTAAGGCTATATGGAAGCTCAATTTCTACTTTTCTTTTTTTTTTTAATTTGAAAGGAAGAGTTTCAGAAAGAGAGGGAGAGACAGAAAGAGAAAGAGAAGTCTTCCATCTGCTGTTTCATTCCCCAAATGGCCGTAATTGCCAGGGCTGGGCCAACCAAAGTCAGGAGCCAGGAGTTTCTTTTGGGTTTTCCACATGGGTGCAGGGGCCCACGCATTTCGGCCATCCTCCTCTGCTTTACCAGGCACATTAACAGGGAGCTGGATCTGGAAGTAGAGCAGGCAGGACTTGAACTGACACCTGTATGGGATACTCACAGGTAGAGGCTTAACCTGCCATGTCACAATGCAAGCCCCAATTTCTTTTTTTATTTTTCTTTATTTTTTTAAACTTTTATTTAATGAATATAAATTTCCAAAGCACAGCTTATGGATTACAATGGCTTCCCCCCCATAACGTCCCTCCCACCCGCAACCCTCCCCTTTCCCACTCCCTCTCCCCTTCCATTCACATGAGGATTTATTTTCGATTCTCTTTATATACAGAAGATCAGTTTAGCAGACATTAAGTAAAGATTTCAACAGTTTGCTCCCACACAGAAACATAAAGTGAAAAATACTGTTTGAGTACTAGTTATAGCATTAAATCTCAAGGTACAGCACATTAAGGACAGAGATCCTACATGAGGAGTAAGTGCACAGTGACTCCTGTTGTTGACTTAACAAATTGACACTCTTGTTTATGGCATCAGTAATCACCCTAGGCTCTTGTCATGAGCTGCCAAGGCTATGGAAGCCTCCTGAGTTCACCGACTCTGATTATATTTAGACAAGGCCATGGTCAAACCACCAATTTCTACTTTTTAAGAAACATTCATATTGTTCTGCATAGTAGATGAATTAATTTACATACCCACCAACAGTTCTCTGCACCCTTGCCAGCATTTGTGAGTTTTGGCATTTTTATAGTGGCTGTTTTAACATGATTGAGGTGATGATTTCTCATTGCAGTTTTGACTTAAATTTCCCTGATGGCTAGTGAACTGAACTTTGTTTTCATATGCTCCCTGGACATTTCTATTCTTTTGAGAAATGTCTGTTAAGATCCTTTGCTCATCTCTTAATTGGTTTGGTTATTTTTTGTTGTTGAGCTTTCTGAGTCCCTTATATATTCTGGATATTAATCATTTGTTGGAAAAGTAACTTGCAAATATTTTCTCTCATTCTGTCAATTGTCTCTTCATCCTTTTAATTGGTTATTTAATATGCAAAGTTTTTAGTTTCATGTAATCTCTTTATTTGGTTTTGCTTTTGCTAGCTGTGCTTATGAAGTCTTATCAAAAAACTTGTTGCCTACACCAATATTTTAAGTGTTTTACCTGTAATATCTTCTAGCAATTTCGTATTTTAGGACTTACACTTAAGTCTTTGATTCATCTTGATTTTAATTTTGTATTGGGTAGGAGGTACAGCTCTCATTTCATCTTTCTACATAGGCACATTCAGTTTTGCCAATACCATTTATTAAACATACCATCTTTCTCCAATGTACATCTTGATACCTTTGTAAAAATTTAATTTGCTGTATTAATGTGGATTAATATGCTGTATTAATGTGGGTTCTCTCTTCTATTCCATTGATATATGTGTTGAGTTTTATGCCAATTACACCATGTTTTAATTATTATAGCTTTGTAATATGCCACTAGATATTACTATTCTTCTAGCTTTATTATTTATTTCTTTCAGTATCACTTTGACTATTCTGGGTCTTTTGTGTTTTATGATGTTTTTTCCTATTTCTATAAAAAATAAAATCCTGGTGTTTTTATTAAAATTAAATTGCGGCTGGCGCCGCGGCTCACTAGACTAATCCTCCACCTAGCGGCGCCGGCACACTGGGTTCTAGTCCCGGTCGGGGCGCCGGGTTCTTTCCCGGTTGCCCCTCTTCCAGGCCAGCTCTCTGCTGTGGCCAGGGAGTGCAGTGGAGGATGGCCCAAGTGCTTGGGCCCTGCACCCCATGGGAGACCAGGAGAAGCACCTGGCTCCTGCCATCGGATCAGCGCGGTGCGCAGGCCGCAGTGCACCAGCCTCGGCGGCCATTGGAGGGTAAACCAACAGCAAAAGGAAGACGTTCCTCTCTGCCTCTCTCTCTCTCACTGTCCACTCTGCCTGTCAAAAAAAAAAAAAAAAAAAAAGAAATTAAATTTGCATGATTAAAAGAGTGATGCAGTCACTTGCCCTCCTTTTACTTTGTGAGGCTCCCCTCCTTCTTTTTACCTTCTGTGCTGTTGATTTCTTGGCAGAACAACGTCATTTGTCCTCAGATTTATTTTGTTCTGAATATGACTGATCACTCAAATGCTACCCTCTGCTTTTTCCCTCTGTTTCCTGCAAACTGGCTTGCTACATGCAATTTCATATCTTTCTAAGAACTTTCAATATGTGATACTGTGTAGTTGTTACTGCCGCAATTTTAGACCTTCTTAGTTTGATGAGTGGCTTCAAATGGTATCAATCTAATTACTCTATTAAAATTTTCTCCAGCAAATTTTACCTATTGGATTTAGCATCCATTAATGAAACCTACCTACATATTTTTACTAAGGGTTTCATAATTGTGGTTTTCTAAATGTATCATTCAACCTTTATTTTCTTAGCTTTAAGTCTCACAAAGAGAGTAACATTCCTTCATCACTTTCAAAGTTATCCTGAAATGTAACTTATGTAGAAAATCTAAATAAACATTGGATATCTTTAGTTTATGAGGAAAAATGCAAAACCAGAGTACAGAACAGTAAACAGATAATGCCAAATTGTTTTTCAAAATAGTTGTAGCAGTTTTTACCCATAAGTAGTACTGTGTAAGTGATCTGTTTAACTCTCACTCTCACTAATACATGCTATTAACAATTTTTCCCACTGTGGTAAGTTATAAATAATCTCTCATTGTGGTTTTAATTTTAATTCCCTTGATTACTATCAACCTGGACACCTTTTAATTGTTCCAGTTTCCATCTGTGAAGTACCCATTAAAACTTTCTCCCATTTTCTCAATTGAGGTATTCTTCTTTTGCTCACATATTGTAAGAACTGTTTTTATTTATTTTGTATATAGATTAGTCCTTTGCCATACACACACACACACACACACACACACATTTAAGAATATAAAATACGGTCTTTCAGTTTGTAATTCTTTTTTAATTTCCTTTATGTTAACTTTAATGGTCAGAAATCAGAAGTTTGATACATAGAAGTATTTTAGTATTTTCCTCTGCAGATTGTACCTTTTGTGTTTTGTTTAATACATACCTACCTTTCTAGAGGTCACAAAGATGCTGTCTTATAGGGTGTTGTAGCTTTGCTTTTTATTTTATATATTTGACCAACCAGAATTAATATGGTATATGATGCTTAAGCAGTATTTCCTAGAGGAATAAAAAAATCTCCTTTATATATATATATAATTTTAGGCTCAGTTCAAGTCAGAACTAAAGCAAAGATTTTAAAATTCAAAAATTCTTAAGGTCCCTTTGTACTTATTACTTTAGACATTCTATTTTATTCTGTGTACAGAGAGAGATTTTTGTGATTAGAATCTTTTCTTACATTTTTTATGGTGGAAAATATATTTTTCAAAAGATAATTGTGGGCCGGTGCCACGGCTCACTAGGCTAATCCTCCACCTTGCGGTGCCGGCACACTGGGTTCTAGTCCCCGTTGGGGCGCCGGATTCTGTCCCGGTTGCCCCTCTTCCAGGCCAGCTCTCTGCTGTGGCCAGGGAGTGCAGTGGAGGATGGCCCAGGTGCTTGGGCCCTGCACCCCATGGGAGACCAGGAGAAGCACCTGGCTCCTGCCTTCGGATCAGCGCGGTGCGCCGGCTGCAGTGGGCTGGCCGCGGCGGCCATTGGAGGGTGAACCAACGGCAAAGGAAGACCTTTCTCTCTGTCTCTCTCTCTCACTGTCCACTCTGCCTGTCAAAAAAAAAAAAACCATTTAAAAAAAAAGATAATTGCAACTATTACGAAATTCACCAGTAGAAAAGGCCCTGAGAACTTGATAATTTTGTCAGTTCAAATTACCTCTTGAGCATGTCTTTAAGATTCAATACCTTCTTTTCAGCATGTGAATAATTTGTAAGCAGATAGAATGCTGTGGTTCACCAAGTTCCTTCACATGTCCCTAGGACAACTTCATTCTATGGCTACAATAAGCATTATTCTTACCATCCCAGAGAGGAGAAAATAAAGAATAAACTTTTTGCCAAAGTGCACAGTGAGGCAGTGATTAGTGAGAACATATTTTCAAATTCTCAGGCCTTCCAGATCACTGCTCACCCTCAGATCGCTACTCTTGCTTCAAAAGCTGTTTGTAGAACAAGGATAGTTGTGCACATAGCTGCTTAAATTTCCAGATTTATGTGTTGAACAAAGACTCAAGATCTGACCGTAGGGCTCTATCTGTCCCTCACATGGAATGATCAGGAGGAAATGAAAATTTTCTCCTTATGTTTCTCTCTGGAGAGTGCATGAAATATTCATATCCTGGACCAGAGAGTGCCCTTAAAGCTTTGAGAGGTATTATTGTAAAATTTCCCTTGCAGTCCCATTGTCTCTTTTATTAAAATATTTAATGTTCCAAATCCCTGAAGTTAGAATTATAAGCACTTATCCTGTGCTTAAGTGCATTCTTATGAAAGCATTCCGGTAACATATTGGCAGATTCTCAAGTTCAAAAAAGAAAAAGAGGAATAAATGACCACAGTGCTTCTACGAATACTACATAGAATGTTGCTTATTTTAAAAGTTATTAATATTGTTCCACATTCAAATATGGTGCTTAATCATTAGCTTATCAGTTTATACTTCTCAATACAGAGTTGTTGAATTTCAAATATGGGGAAATCTTTTGAATAAAAAAAGATACTCACCAAAGAAGACTTGTCCCAACCACCTAAAGTGTGGTCCAGGAGCCAGTATCGTTGGCTTCAGCTGGGAGCCTATAAGAAGCATAGTATCACCTGCTCTATCTGACCACTGAATCTGTGTTAACATTTTAACATGATCCTCAAAACTTCCATAGGCATATGTGTCTTAGTCTGTTTGTGCTGATGTAATAAAATACCACAGACCAGGTAATTTATAACAATAGAAGTGGATTTCCCATTGTTCTGGAGAAGCCCAAGATCAAGATGCTAGCAGGTGCTTTCTAGTGAGGGCTGCTCTCTGTCCAAGATGATGCCTGGGACTGCATCCTCCAGAGGGCAGGAATGCAGTAGTCTCATGTCAGAAAGGGATGGAGAGGCAGAAAAGGGCTGAAGAGAGTTCTCAGCAGCTTTTTCCTAAGACAATGTTCCATTCATGAGGGTGGTGCCACCATGTCAGAATCACGTCCAAAGAGGCTCCACCTCTTAATGTCACCCAAATAGTAATTAAGTTTAAACATGAATTTTGGCGGAGACATATTCAAACCATAGTGATGACATATCATTTTCTAGACCTGTATTCTTAATTAGAGTAGCTTCTACCCACATAAGGGTACTGAGCACCTGAAATATGGCTAACTCCAAATCAAGATGTGCTATAAGTATAAAACATGCACCTGACTTTGAAGACTTATAAAATTGTTAAATATCTTATTAATAAATTCACATTGTACATTAAAATGATAACATGCTGCATGCATTGAGTTAAATAACTTTTATTATTAAAATTACTTTCACTTTTTATGTATGCAAGAAAATTCAAAGTTAAATATATGGCTCAATTTTTGGCTCATATTACATGCAACAGCACTATCCAGGTCTACCTGTCCCAACATAGAAGCTTTTGTCCTATCCCAATCTGGGGCCTGTCGCTCCCCGTCTTCGTGGGGGAACGACACAGGACCCTGCGCTGTTCTTTCTGTCTGCTCGGCCCTCCCCGGGTTTGCTGCTGGCTCTTCCCGGGTTGGCCACCATCCCTTCCACCTCCGTGGAAGGGCAGTTCCCCCTGGCCGCATTCCCCACTTCCGCAGGGGAGCGGCACACCGCCGGCCGGCTCTTCTCGGGGGCTGCACAGGTGTTCCTTCAGCTAGATGTTCCCCATAGATGTTCCTGGTGCATGCCGTCTCTCTCCTCCTTTATAGTCCTCCTCCGCCAATCCTAACTCGGCTGCCCACACGCCGAGTACGCTGCTCTCCTCCAATCAGGAGCAAGTCCTACAGTTTATTAGTTGAACTGGAGGCAGCTGTGCAGAAGCTGTTTACTTCTCTCCCAGCGCCATATTGTGGGAGAGCAGATGCATAGAATAAGTCTTAATTCCAGTAACAGTCTAGTCCGGTTTGCTCCCCACAGATCCCCCTTTCTTTTTATTTTTGGCGTTGATACGCGCCTGTCTTCGGTGTCCCGCGGCACACACTCTGCTCTACTTGCTAGAGTTGCCACAGGCTCTTACAAGTCCTATCAGGCAAACCGAATCCGGGTCCTCTCTTCGCCATGTTGTGAGGAGGTTTTTAGGCGCTGATGCGTGCCTGTGTTCGGTGCCCTGCAGCGCATGCTCTGCTCTGCTAGAACTGCCTGCAGGTGCTTACAAAACCTATCAGGCAAACCGAATCCAAGCCTTCTCATTGCCGTATTGTGGGGGAGACTTATTAGTGTTGGTTTGTGCCTATCTTCGGTGACCTGCAGCTCATGCTTTGGTCGAGCTGCTTGCTGGCGCTTACCGCCTTAAATCAGGCAGACCGACTCCAAGCTTTCTCATTGTTGTATTGTGGGGAAGCCTTACTGATGTTAATTCGTGCCTGTCTTCGGTGACCTGCGGCGCATAAGCTGCTAGCCGCCGCAGGTGCTCATCGTGCTCATCGCCTCACTTAATCAGGCAGACCGAATCCAAGCTCTCACATTGCAGTGTTGTAGGGAGGCCTTTCTATTTCTCTATTTCTCTATCTCCGGGCATTCCTATTTCTCCCATTTTACTTCTATCTTCCAGCATTCCTATTTCTTTCACTTTGCTTCTAAACTTCTATTTCTCTTATCCCTGCAGCTTCCCGGCGCCTCGCCCTGCCGGCAGGCTCCGCCCCGAGGCTATTTCTCCGCGGCTTTCCAGCTGAGCCACTTCAGCCCGCGCCTCTTTCATCTGCGCAGCTTCCCGGCTTTGCGCGGCTTGGCTTCGCGCGCTCCGCGGTCTCCACGCCCTTCGCGTCTGCACCACGGCCTCGCGCCAGCCCCGTTCCCTATCTATTCACGCCCCGTGCTCTCTCTGCACGCGGCGGCCTCCGCGAGTAACACAGCGTAGCTTACGTGTCCGCCACTAGCATTCAATCTAAGTTCCCCGGGCTAGCCTGGCGAATTCAACCCAGCATACGTCTCCGCCCCACGGTTTGGCTTCCCGTCCTTTGCTCCCCGGGCTAATCAGACGGATCCCAACCAGGCTCACGTTTCAGCTTCTGGTTTCAACTTTTCGCCCCCTATTCCCGGGCTAACTTGAGAATCCCAAAGTGGCTTTCGTGTCCGCCTTGGCCTGCCCCCCGCGGCTTCAATTTCCCTAACATTTTTCTCTACCCGGTATGTTTCCCCAAGCTTTCCTCCAACGATATTCCTCCCTCATTTCTCCTGGCCTCTCCCCACAGTCCGCGTCCGAGTCTGTTTGTTCTAGCTTTCACTTTCGCTTTCGCCCTTAGAGATTTCTCCCAGCTTCCCCCTGTAGTCCGTATCTGAATCTATGCCTAGGCTTTCAATAGCTTCTTCCGGCACCCTTTTCGTCCGGCTTTTCCCTAGGCTGTTTGCTAGTCTCTCTCTCCGGTATTTTCCCAGTTCTTCCCGTTTCTTCCCTCTTAAGTTTGCTATCCGACCTAGGTTTCCTAATCCGAGTCATTTCTTCCCTCCTAAGTTTCCTATCCGTCCTAGGTTTCCTATCCGAGTCACGGCACCATTATGTCGCTCCCCCTCTTCGTGGAGGAACGACACTAAGCCCTGCCTAGGCTTCATATCCGAGTCACGGCACCATTATGTCGCTCCCCGTCTTCGTGGGGGAACGACACAGGACCCTGCGCTGTTCTTTCTGTCTGCTCGGCCCTCCCCGGGTTTGCTGCTGGCTCTTCCCGGGTTGGCCACCATCCCTTCCACCTCCGTGGAAGGGCAGTTCCCCCTGGCCGCATTCCCCACTTCCGCAGGGGAGCGGCACACCGCCGGCCGGCTCTTCTCGGGGGCTGCACAGGTGTTCCTTCAGCTAGATGTTCCCCATAGATGTTCCTGGTGCATGCCGTCTCTCTCCTCCTTTATAGTCCTCCTCCGCCAATCCTAACTCGGCTGCCCACACGCCGAGTACGCTGCTCTCCTCCAATCAGGAGCAAGTCCTACAGTTTATTAGTTGAACTGGAGGCAGCTGTGCGGAAGCTGTTTACTTCTCTCCCAGCGCCATATTGTGGGAGAGCAGATGCATAGAATAAGTCTTAATTCCAGTAACAGTCTAGTCCGGTTTGCTCCCCACAGGGGCCTGCACTATTAATTTAGTAATTGCGTCAATGTTTTAGAAGCAGTGAATTTTATATTAAATATCTTTCATTTGCAGATCCTTTTTAAGTTTATAAGGTCTGCACACATGGCATTTATGTTCCTTCATCTCAAGCATAATCTAGAACTAAATTACAACTACTCCTGAGGTGGGGTATATTTTTACCAGATTAACAGCAACTTGCCTGCTCACATATGTTGTCATATGTACCGTCACCCCTGTGTGGTACCTGGAAGATTCTTCTGGGCATTTCAGCTTGTGACTCCAGGTTTAAATTACTGTCCTAGATTCTGTAAGTCATATTTGCCATTAACCAAGTCAGGTACTGCTTTTCTTAACCTGTAGAGGTGAGTTTACTTTCAGACCTTGGTCTCAGGTTGTCTAACACCCAACCAAAGTCTGAGATGATTATAATGAAGATAAAATTAAAATTAACTGAGCACTTACTGTGCAAAAGGCACTGTGATAACCACTTTGCATACATCAGTTCACTTACTCTTCGCAACAATCTTACGGCTTAAAGTTCATTTTCGTATTTTAACACCCAAGAACTGGCATTGTAGAGGTGTTAATTGGCTTAACAAAATTATACACAACAACATATAGATATTCACCTGGAAATCCAGGACCAAATAAAAATCAAATGCCATGGCTATTTTTATAATCAGCCCATTATTCCATTTAGGGCTTGGTCATGGAGAGACATCATCTTCCCCTTTGGTCTCATATCCAGGTTCCAGTCTTTGTCAGGCCTTGCCTTTCTTCTGCAGATGTGTGCTTCCCTTGGCAAGACCTAATTTGGGATTGTTTTTCAGAACTTTCAGCAATCCTGCTGTCCACAGTTAAGACTGGGGAATTTTGCCCATCCTGTACCCACCCTTGCCACTTCCTCCTTTGACTGAGCTTGGCAGAAAACAACCCTTTGTACTTAACCAGGCTTTCATTTTCAGGCGCTGTGAGTAAGAATTACAGTGCCCCACAACTTAGTGTGGAAGATCTCTGAACACAACTACAAGTGACCTGTAATTGTGGCTTCAGCCTAAAAGTCTTTGGGGAAAAATTGGCCCTGACTTGTTGAACCTCAGTTATATCTCAGGATACTTTTAGAATCTATTCATATCCTCAGAACTGTGGTTCACATTATTTTTGTAATATCTACTTGGAATTCTTTTGCAGATGAATTAAATTTTCCAATAATTAACTCATTTTAGCTTTCCTTTGTCCCATGCTAAACATGAGTATTATCTCTTGCAAAAAACTCAAGGATGAAGAAGTTCCGACAGCTTTATACAGACAGAGCTCCTCCTGCCTGTCTATGGCACCCTTACACTAGGACCAGCAGTTCTACCATTCCTTACTGAAATATTTGTATCATCTAGTGGCAGAGTTTCATTCAGGCTCTGTTTGTCTTATTGTTTTAGTTGGCTTTTTTCAAACCAGAATCCCAGAGCACTCATCTGGCAGTCACTTTAATTGTCTAAAATGTACTTTCTTGAAGATTATGTCTCAGGGTAAACCTTAAGTGAATAATTAGAGATCTGACACAACCTCGAGTTTATTGACAACACCAACTGTGGTTATGATAGGATTATTCCTTACACAGATTTTTTTACAACTTTTTAAACTTCGGTAAAATATAAACAATAAAAATTTACCATTTTAATCACATTTAAATGTTCATTCAGTGGTATTAAGCATATCCCAATTTTGTGCAAATTTTCTGATTTTTTATTGTAATTTTTTTTTAATTTTGGAAGGTTCAAAGGACAAAACAATAAGGATCATTATACACAACATAGACTAAACAATTGCTAACATTTTCTCTGATTTGTTTCAACTCTACTATTTGGGGTGTGGTGTATATGGATGAGTGTGTCTGTGTGTGAACCATTTGAAATTAGCTTACAAATTCCACCGCTTCATAGTTTATCATGCATTTTTTTTTAGGATAAGAACATTCTCCTTTATATAACCTCACCACTATCCTTATAAGAAAATTATAATTATTTCTTACTATCATCAAATATTCAGCTCATATTAAGATCTCCTTAATTGTTTGCCATATGTGTTTTATGAACCATCACCAAATCAGTTTATAAAAATAGCTTCACTTATGTCTCCTGTCTTTCACTTTAAATCTGCCCTCTCTCCACACTTCCCAGATTTTTTTTTCTTGTGCATGACATTGACTCTTTAACAAGATGAAGCCAGTTGCCTTTTCTTTTCTTTTTCTTTTTCTTTCTTTCTTTTTTTTTTAAGATTCATGTATTTATTTGAAAGTCAGAATTACACACAGAGAGAAGGACAGGCAGAGAGAGAGAGAGAGAGAGAGAGAGGTCTTCCATCCGCTGGTTCACTTCCCAGTTGGTCGCAGCGACCAGAACTGCACCAATCTGTAGCCAGGAGCCAGGAGCTTCTTCCGGGTCTCCCAAGTGGGTGCAGGGACCCAAGCACTTGGGCCATCCTCCACTGCCCTCTTGGGTCACAGCAGAGAGCAGGACTGGAAGAGGGGCAGCCAGGACTCAAACCATTGCTCATATGAGATGCCAGCACTGCAGGTGGCAGCTTCACCCACTATACCACAGAGTTGGCCCCCAGTTGCCTTTTCAACTGCCCATATTATAGACTTTTCTGAGTGTTTCCTTGTGGTATCATTTTACTTATTTCTCTTATCTTTGTGTTTTCTTTAAATTCAAAAATAATTATAAAGGCTTGTTTGTATTCAGTGCAAAAAAATTTTTAGATAAGACTTCTCCATTGATAAGCAACAAAATACTACATATTATCAGGAAGTACCTAATGTCAAGTTATTGTATTATTAAGGATACTCAGTTTGATCCTTTATTTAATGGAGAAAATGCTAGATATATTTTGCATTTTGGGGGGCAACATATTTATGTTACCTAAACTTTTATGAACATTTAGGTATTTATATAAACTTATTCATTTTTCTATTCTTTAAGATCTATATTTAAAAAGAAAACAAGTTTGGTTTGGTTTTTGGCATAGCACTTGAGATGCTGATTAGGACACATATCTCATACAGAAGTAACTGGGTTCAATACCCAGCTTCAGCTCCTGACTCCAGCTCCCTGCTAATGAAGACCCTAAGAATTGTAATTGCTCAAATAAGTGAGTTCCCACCACCCACATGGAAGACATGGGTTAAATTCCTAACAGAAGATTTCAGCCCCAGCCAAATCCCAGCCATTACAGGCATTTGGGAAGTGAACTAGTAGGTGAGCACTAATGCTTTTTCTCACTGTCTCTCGCTCTTGCTCTCTCTACTACTCAAATAAATACATATATTAATAAATTTAAGAAAGCATATTAGTAACAATTTAACTTTGCTGTCCAGAGTTGGTTTAATTTCATTTTCTGATTTAGAAGAAAGGATGCTATTTGCTATAACACAATTTAAATAGAGTTAAAATTAAAAAATACAACTAGTGGAGATTATAGGTAATGTCTAGTATATAAATAAAAAATGCATCCAAATTGCATTTGTTAATGTTTGGAACCCAGAATCATTTTTCTGGCAATACTGTCTTAAAGAGATAGTTTCACAAGTCATCCCACAAGCTTTTAAACCAATTACTCCCATGAAAATAATAGTTTGTTATTTGTAGCTGGCAGAAACTTGAAGATCTCAAATAAATGTCTCTACCTTCCTACAACTTCTCTGACTGTCTGTTAGGTGATAATCTCATTTGGATCAATAAAAGTTATAAAGATGAACCATAATCATAATTCTTCAAATACATGTCTGTGGCCACTACAGAATCAAACAGTAAGGTAGATGAGGCTTAAGTGAGCATATATTTTGCTCTCTTGGCCAGTGGGAAATACCAGTTTCTATTCTTAAAATACCTATAAGTCAAGTTACTCCATGGAAATTTTGTTCCAAAGTCCAATATTCATAATTGGGAGAGCATAGAAATCTAGTGATAATTGGAAAACTAGAGATAGAGTACAAAACCAGCCAGTGAGAAGATTAATTGGCTTAAGAACAAAGGGATAGATAAAACAGAAGTGAGGCTAGATCTATATCCCTATCCTTAGCTCAGGCCATTTTGACTTCCCAGCTTTCTATATATTTATCTGTTTGTACATCTTACCCAAGTCACTTTATTTTGCTTTACTTCATTTTATTCTTTTAAAAATACAGGCTAAGTCAAGGTGACAAGCAAATCTGTAGTTCATTCTTGTAATTAACAGCTCAATATCTATGACTTCTTCCCTTTACTAAGCTGAGATAATATGTAAAGAAAGTAAACAAATTACATGGATTTGGTCTTATAATACGGCCTACACGGAAATTCTGGAATTGAACTTAACAGAGGGATTTCTGATCTTTCCCAACCCTAACTTCTGTTTTCCCCAGGAAACATACTCTCCATGTTAGAAAAATCATCTTTTTTTAAAAAACTTTTATTTAGTAAATATAAATTTCCAAAGAACAGTTTATGGATTACAATGGCTGTCACCCCCCTGCCATAACTTCCCTCCCACTCGCACCCCTCGAATCTCCTGCTCTCTCTCTCATTCCAATCACATCAAGATTCATTTTCGATTCTCTTTATATACAGAAGATCGATTTAGTATATATTAAGTAAAGATTTCATCAGTTTGCACCCACACAGAACATAAAGTGTAAAATACTGTTTGAGTACTAGTTATAGCATTAAATCACATTGGACAACACATTAAGGACAGAGATCCCACATGAGGAGTAAGTACACAGTGACTCCTGTTGTTGACTTAACAAATTGACACTCTTGTTTATGGCATCAATAATCACCCTAGGCTCTTGTCATGAGTTGCCAAGGCTATGGAAGCCTTTTGAGTTCACTGACTTCGATCTTATTCAGACAAGGTCATAGTCAAACTGGAAGTTCTCTCCTCCCTTCAGAGAAAGGTTCCTCCTTCTTTGATTCTTTGATGGCCCCGTTCTTTCTATTGGGATCTCACTCGCAGAGATCTTTCATTTAGTTTTTTTTTTTTTTTTTTTTTTTTTTTTTTTTTTTTTTTTTTTTTTTGCCAGAGTGTCTTGGCTTTCCATGACTAAAATACTCTCATGGGCTCTTCAGCCAGATCCGAATGCCTTAAGGGCTGAATCTGCCATTCTATGAGTCTGCTGTGTATCCCACTTCCCATGTTGGATCGTTCTCTCCTTTTTTTATTCTATCAGCTAGTATTTGCAGACACTAGTCTTGTTTGTGTGATCCCTTTGACTCTTAGACCTATCAGTGTGATCAATTGTGAACTGAAATTGATCCCTTTGCCTAGTGAGATGGCATTGGTACATGCAACCTTGATGGGATTGTATTGGAATCCCCTGGCACATTTTTAATTTCCCAAAGGAAATTAAATTGGCAAACAAAAAAGCTGTCTGCACATTAATGTTTATTGCAGCTCAATTCACAATAGCTAAGACCTAGAATCAACCCAAATGCCCATCAACAGTAGACTGGATAAAGAAATTATGGCACATGTACTCTATAGAATACTATACAGCAGTCAAAAACAATGAAATCCAGTCATTTGCAACAAAATGGAGGAATCTGGAAAACATCATGCTGAGTGAATTAAGCCAGTCCCAAAGGGACAAATATCATATGTTCTCCCTGATCGGTGACAACTAACCAAGCACCAAAAAGGAAACCTGTTGAAGTGAAATGGACACTATGCGAAACAGTGACTTGATCAGCCCTTGCCCTGACTGTTGATGTACAATTTAATACTTTATCCCTTTTAGTATTTGTTGTTGTTGTTGTTCTAGTTAATACTATTGGTTGAACTCTGCAATTAATACACAATTATTCTTAGGTGTTGAAATTTAACTGAAAGGTGATCCCTGTTAAATGTAAGAGTGGGAATAAGAGAAGGAGGAGATGTACAATTTGAGACATGTTCAATCGGACTTGCCCCAAATGGTGGAGTTAGAAAAATCATCTTTAATGTCAGAAGTCAAGACCAGCATTTGGTCCACATTGAAGTATATTTAAACACCCAAACATAAGCATTTTTTTAAGATTCAAGATGAGTAAAATAATATGAATAAATAATTTTTGTCAGCTTTTCCTAAGTTGGTTTACATGTGTATTCACCCATCTATGTGCTCGATTCTTTAGGAAGAACAACTACTCACATTTCCCAGATTCATCATGCCCTCTGTATTGGTCATCTTTTCATGACTATCACAAAAATATCTGAGGTAATTTACGTTATAGAGGATGCAAGTTTATTTTTATCACTTTTTTAAAAGATCTATTTATTTATTTGAAAGGCAGAGTTATAGAGAGGCAGAGGCAGAGAGAAAGAAAGAGGTCTTCCATCCACTGGTTCAATCCCCACAATTGGCCACAATGGCTGGAGCTGTGCTGATCCCAAGGCAGGAGCCAGGAGTTTCTTCCAGGCCTCCCACATGGGTGCAGGGGCCCAAGGACTTGGGCCATCTTCCACTTTTTTTCCCAGGCCATAGCAGAGAACTGGATTGGATGGAGCAGCCGGGACTTGAATCAGCAACCATGTGGGATGCTGGCACTACAGGCAGCAGCTTCACCCACTATGCTATGGTGCCAACCCCTGATCATGGTTTTTAGCAGGCTTATGGCTCAAGATCAGGCAGGTCTCACTGGTTCAGCCTCTGGTAATGGTTTTCTGCTAGCAGTGAACTGAGGTGGCACAGAACATAAAATGTAGAAAGGCAGGGTCTGTTTTTGTCTAAAAGTCACCAGGATTTAATCACAGCTCTACCCAGTGTCCCAGTCCAATCCAATCCACCATAGCAAGGTTTAATTTCGACCTCTTTAATCTAAAGCTTTGAGAATTAAATGTATTTGAGAATCAAATCACATCCAAACCCTGGCACTCTCATGGTCCTCTGCCAGAAGTCCCTCTACTAAACTTCTCCATCCAGTGAACCCAAACTTGAAGAGAAAATTCAAGTGTGACTTCCTTTATCAAAATTCTTCAATTTCTTGAACCAAATTTACTAATGCAATTCCATGTAATTTTGCCCACGCCTCTCTCTTTACATCACTTATAACACTTATAAATACTTAACATGTTTTATTGTGGGCTCTTCAAATATAGATGAAAGTATGATGTTGGAAGATTGTCAAAGGGGGGCAACTATTTGTACTTTTTATGTTCTTGGGGCTATAACTTGCAAAGAAAGTTTAGTAAGGATACATTCAATTGATAATTATTGAATACCTTCAATGTGCCAAGTTCTATGCACTGAGGATACAATAGTTATCAAAGTAAAAGAAGCAGCAGGCACCACGGCTCACTAGGCTAATCCTCCGCCTGCAGCGCCAGCACCCAGGGTTCTAGTCCCAGTTGGGGCGCTGGATTCTGTCCTGGTTGCTCCTCTTCCAGTCCAGCTCTCTGCTGTGGCCCAGGAAGGCAGTGGAGGATGGCCCAAGTGCTTGGGCCCTGTACCCGCTTGGGAGACCAGGAGGAAGCACCTGGCTCCTAGCTTTGGATCAGCGCAGTGCTCCAGCCTTAGTTGCCAATTTGGGGGGTGAATCAACAGAAGGAAGACCTTTTTCTCTGTCTCTCTCTCTCTCTCACTTTCTAACTCTGCCTGTCAAAAAAAAAAAAAAAGAAAGAAAAGAAAAAAAACATAGTAAAAGAAGCATCTTCTCATGAAGTTTATATTCAAGTAATGTGAGACAAAATAAGTAATAAGAATATATCTCTATATCTGTATGTGTTAATTAACGTGTGCATACACATTCACATATATATGCTTGTGTATACACACACAACTCAGCATATATGTGTGTGTGTGTGTGTGTGTGTTTAAAATGCCATAAGAAGTAAATCCTGTGGAGAAAAATAAACCAAGGAAGGGAATAAGCAATTGCTTGCTATTTTAGGTAGGATAACCATGATAGAACTCATCACACTGATAAACTGGCATTTGCACAGAGACCCGAGAGATGTGATCCATGAAGAGACCAGGCAGAAGGGGGTTTTGTAGGCTAATGTGAGCCAATCTGTGTGAGGAACAGTAGGGAAGCAAAGGTGGCTGCTGTATGGTAGCCTAGGAACACATGCTAAGCAGTTAGGTCAAGGCATAACCGTGGCAGATCGTGTAGTACCTTAAAGATTTTTGGAAGGAGTTCTTTATTAAAAATAAAATGGTGTCAATTTGTAAAGTCAACAAATAAAATGGTCAAAAATAAAATGGTGTCAATTTGTAAAGTCAACAACAGGAGTCACTGTGCACTTACTCCTCATGTAGGATCTCTGTCCTTCATGTGCTGTACATTGAGATTTAATGCTATAACGAGTACTCAAACAGTATATTTCACTTTGTGTTTCTATGGGGGTGCAAACTGTTGAAATCTTTACTTAATGCATACTAAACTGATCTTCTGTAAAAAAAAAAAAAAATTATCAATTCCCAACTTGACTCTCACTGGGATTAAACATGACAATAGGTCTGATCTGATTTCATCATCATTTAAAAAATCATCTATTATTTTTCACTTTATGTTTCTGTGTGGGAGCAAACTGTTGAAATCTTTACTTAATGTATGCTAAACTGATCTTCTGTATATAAAGAGAATCGAAAATAAATCCTCATGTGAATGGAAGGGGAGAGGGAGTGGGAAAGGGGAGGGTTGCGGGTGGGAGGGACGTTATGGGGGGGAAGCCATTGTAATCCATAAGCTGTGCTTTGGAAATTTATATTCATTAAATAAAAGTTAAAAAAATAAAATAAAATGGGAAGCCACTGGAGAGGTTTTTAGCAGAGAAGCAATATGGTGTCAGTTGACTTTTGACACAATGCTACAGAACTGACGGAAGACTATGGAGAGTGTTTCCATGGATATAGGAGATTCCTGAAGTATCAGCCTTCACACTAACTGCCAATTAATTCCAAGCACTAGATTTTCTATAATGGAGATCTTGATCTGTAATTCTCAAATTTAAGCATGCATCAGAATACCCTGGAGGACCTTTGAAGGCCAGAACTCAACCCTCTGAATTTTTAATTTAGCAAATTTGGTATGGAGCCCAAAAATTATGCTGTTAACAAGTTCCCAAGTGAAGACGATGCCAGTCCAAGACTAGGAGAATCTCTAATCATGGAAGATGCCTCGTACTTTTCTCTGACACAGCTATATTTCAGGGCTAAGAGCTCACTCTGGAGATTCGTCCTCAGCTTCCTATAGGCCTGCAACCCTATTTAAACTCAGAGAGCAAGTGCAAAAGCAAGAAAGAGAAGTCCAAGGAGCTCGCTTCTGCACAGAGTAAATCAGGCTGCAACCCCTTAAATTAGTTATTCTTATCACTAACAGAAATATGGGAGAATGTTTCACTTCATGACATATCTTACTCAGTTGTCCCTCTGGCATCTACCTAATGCTTGGACACATCTATCTAATGCTGGGGACTTAATAGGAATCTATTTTATGAATTAAATTGAACAAAACAAGTAATTTCTACTAAGAGAAAATTTAATACCATCTTGGAATATTCCAGAAATACAGCTTTTATTGACAGTTTTACAACTTTTAAAGAATTAGACACACTTTAGCACTGTGAAAATCAAGCAAAAGCAAAAGAATTGCTTTTATAGCTAGTTGATAATTATTTTGAATAATCCCAAATCTCTGCCACAATAATTTAGAAAGTAACCTACTTATTAATACTATAGAAATTCTATCAAAGGATTATTGTATTTATTTTATTTTATTATATATTACATATCATATTTATGTCATTTTATTATATTGTATTTTAAGTCTGGGTATTTGCCATTAATTCACAAAACTTATTTTGGTGGTAGGAAATAACTCTCATTGGTTTCAGACTGTTAGATAATGTGAAAACCATTCTTTAAGAGTTCTCTAGATCAAATTTTATCTCAGCACATGAAGTAAAATCTAAAGAATAACTAACATTTTAGTATATTATTATTTTCATTGTTTACACAAATATCCTAGTTATATAGCATATGATATATATGAAGTATCTGAGTTTCTTTCTAGTTTTAGTGGCAATGTTTTTTTTCTTTTTTTTAAGATTTATTTATTTATTTGATAGGTAGAATTACAGAGAGAGGGAGAGACAGAGAGAAGGGTCTTCCATCCGCTGGTTTACTCCCCAAATGGCCGCAATAGCCGGAGCTGAGCCTATCTGAGGCCAACAGTCAGGAGCTTCTTCCGGGTCCCCAACATGGATGCAGAGGTCCAAGCGCATGGGTGATCTTCCACTGCTTTCCCAGGCCATAAGCAGAGAGGTGGATTGGAAGAGGAGTAGCCAGGACATGCGAACTGGTGCCCATATGGGATGCCAGCACTGCAGGCGGAGGCTTAGCCTACTATGCCACAGTGCCAGGCCCTGGAAATGGCTTTTCTTTACATTATCAAACTCCATTTGATTCTAATTTGCTATTTAGAAAGAATGCATTGGGCAGTTAAGTTGGGACACGAGAGCTTAGGTTTAAATTTTTGAAGTTCAACTGCTAAACTATTTATGAAATGTATTTCTGCTATTTATGAAATTGAGTGAAACAATGAGGTTTCTTCAAATAATAATTTTCCTTTCCAAGTATTACAAAATGTCATATGAAAGAATTTCAAAACAAATAATTTGCAAAATCACATTGTTAAATATTGTGTTGTAAAAGAATGATCTTTGGGCCATTTTATATATTTGCCTATTCCTACTTTTATAGATAAAAGCGTTGGTCATCTTAAAAAATACAGGTCATTCAGTTCAAATGTATGATCTCTCAATTTGGGCCTATGGTCAACTTGAGAATGATGAAACCAAACCCAGTTTTGTTATTTCTTGCAACTGTCTGTTTCTAGAAGCAGATCCAGCAACTTACAAAGATTCTATACCTAGGCCAAAACACATTCAACTGAGGTGATTTAATCTAAGGGAGCTGAATTTCGAAGGGGCTAATATAATTTCTTGATTACTTAACTGCCCCACAAGAGAAAGATTGCATGTTATTTAGCTATACAAATTATGATGTGTATATTCAACCCTCACACACACACACACACACACACACATAGATAATAAAGGCTTGCTAACACATTAATATTCTGAACTATATATGTAAAGCTGCTCATAAATTTATTAAAGCACAATTGAGAGTGAACTGCTGATATGGATCTAAAAACCTCATCCTTTCCTTCTTTGAACTCTTAGCATTTTTACATTCTATCAGTGTTTATTTTTATGTTTTATTATTTATCTATCAATGTTAATATATCATTTAATTTTCCATAATTTTTGAAAGTATGCTAACAATATAAGCCCTCAGGCTGTGTAGTTCTGATTTGTAAACTTAAAATTTGCTAACATGTATACGCACCACTGTGCCAAAATATAATAGGAGTAATGGCACTTTCTTAAGTAGTATCATTTCTATAGTAATAATACAGAATTTCACATCTTTTGCCTTTCCCATCTTCAAATAAATAAAATAATGAACAAGTCCAAACATGCAAAGGCAAGTCATTAGGAATGCAAACATAGCTTTTTTCTTAAACTTTTATTTAATGAATATAAATTTCCAAAATACAGAATATGGATTACAATGGCTTCCCCCCATAACGTCCCTCCCACCCGCAACCCTCCCCTTTCCCACTCCCTCTCCCCTTCCATTCACATCAAGATTCATTTTTGATTCTCTTTATATACAGAAGATCAGTTTAGCATACATTAAGTAAAGATTTCAACAGTTTGCTCCCACACAGAAACATAAAGTGAAAAATACTGTTTGAGTACTAGTTATAGCATTAAATCTCAATGTACAGCACACTAAGGACAAAGATCCTACATGAGGAGTTAAGTGCACAGTGACTCCTGTTGTTGACTTAACAAATTGACACTCTTGTTTATGGCATCAATAATCACCCTAGGCTCTTGTCATGAGCTGCCAAGGCTATGGAAGTCCCCTGAGTTCACTGACTCTGATAATTTTTAGACAAGGCAATGGTCAAAGTGTAAGTGTGTAAGTTCTTTCCTCTCTTCAGTGAAAGGTACCTCCTTCTTTGATGACCCGTTCTTTCCACTGGGATCTCACCCGTGGAGATCTTCCCTTTAGGTGGTGGTGGTTTTTTTTTTTTTTTTTTTTTTTTTTTTTGCCACAGTGTCTTGGCTTTCCATGCCTGAAATACTCTCATGGGCTTTTCAGCTGAATCCGCATGCCTTAAGGGCTGATTCTGAGGCCAGAGTGCTGTTTAGGACAACTGCCATTCTATGGGTCTGCTGTGTATCTCACTTCCCATGTTGGATCATTCTCTCCTTTTTTGATTCTATCAGCTAGTATTTGCAGACACTATTCTTGTTTATGTGCTCCCTTTGGTTCTTAGTCCTATCATTATGATCAATTGTGAACAGAAATTGATCACTGGGACTAGTGAGATGGCATTGGTACATGCCACTTTGATGGGATTGAATTGGAATCCCCTGGTATGTTTCTAACTCTACCGTTTGAGGTAAGTCAGCTTGAACATGTCCCGAATTGCACATCTCTTCCCTCTCTTATTCCCACTCTTATATTTAACAGCGATCACTTTTCAGTTAAATTTCAGCACTTAAGAATAACTGTGTATTGATTACAGTATTCAACCAAAAGTAATAAGTAGAACAAACAAAAAAAAATACTAAGAGGGATAACATATCAAGTTGCTCATCAACAGTCAGGGTGAGGGCTGATCAAGTCACCGTTTCTCATAGTGTTCATTTCACTCTAACAGGTTTCCTTTTTGGTGCTCAGTTAGTTGTCACCTATCAAGGAGAACAAGTGGTATTTTTCCCTTTGGGATTGGCTTATTTCACTCAGCATAATGTTTTCCAAATTCCTAACAAGGGTCACTTTTCAGTTAAAATTTTAAACACCTAAGAATAATTGTGTATTAATTGCAGAGTTCAACCAATAGTACTAGAACAAAAAAAAATACTACAATGGATAAAGCATTAGATTGTACATCCACCGTCAGGACAAGAGCTGATCAAGTCACTGTTTCTCATAGTGTCCATTTCACTTCCACAAGTTTCCCCTTTGGTGCTCAGTTAGTTGTCACCAATCAGGGAGAACATATGATATTTGTCCCTTTGGGACTGGCTTAATTCACTCAGCATGGTGTTTTCCAAATTCCTCCATCTTGTTGCAAATGACCGGGTTTCATTGTTTTTGACTGCTGTATAGTATTCTATAGAGTACATGTCCCATAATTTCTTTATCCAGTCTAATGTTGATGGGCATTTGGGTTGGTTCCAGGTCTTAGCTATTGTGAATTGAGCTGCAATAAACATTAATGTGCAGACAGCTTGTTTGTTTGCCAATTTAATTTCCTTTGGGTAAATTCCAAGGAGTGGGATGGCTGGGTTGAATGGTAGGGTTATATTCAGGATTCTGAGGAATCTCCAGACTGACTTCCATAGTGGCTTAACCAATTTGCATTCCCACCAACAGTGGGTTAGTGTCCCTTTTTCCCCACATCCTCTCCAGCATCTATTGTTGGTAGATTTCTGAATGTGAGCCATTCTAACCGGGGTGAGGTGAAACCTCATTGTGGTTTTGATTTGCATTTCCCTGATTGCTAGTGATCTTGAACATTTTTTCATGTGTCTGTTGGCCATTTGGATTTCCTCTTTTGAAAAATGTCTATTGAGGTCCTTGGCCCATCTCTTAAGTGGGTTGTTTGTTTTGATGTTTGGAGTTTCTTGATTTCTTTGTAGATTCTGGTTATCAATCCTTTATCTGTTGCATAGTTTGCAAATATATTTTCCCATTCTGTCGGTTGTCTCTTCACTTTCCTGACTGTTTCTTTTGCAGTACAGAAACTTCTCGATTTGTTGCAATCCCAAATGTTAATTTTTGCTTTGACTGCCTGTGCTTCTGGGGTGTTTTTTTGGGAATCTACAGGATACTATTAAAAAACCCAACATTCGGGTTCTAGGAGTTCCTGAAGGCATGGAGAGGGAGAAAGGATTAGAAGGCCTTTTTAGTGAGATATTAGCAGAAAATTTCCCAGGTTTGGAGAAGGACAGAGAAATCCTAGTACAGGAAGCTCACAGAACCCCTAATAAACACGACCAAAAGAGATCCTCACCACGACACGTTGTAATTAAACTCTCCACAGTGAAACATAAAGAAAAGATCCTAAAATGTGCAAGAGAGAAACGTCAGATTACTCTCAGAGGATCTCCAATCAGACTCACAGCTGACTTCTCATCAGAAACTCTACAAGCAAACATACCTTTTTATTAGTTACTATAATCTCTATCTGCTATCATCCATGTAAGTACAGGGTCTACAATATCTAATAGTTAGGACTTTATTTTTTCAAATTATAGGGTAAACTGGGCACCAAAATTCCTTTGAATATGATGCACTGTCAAGAAAATTGAACCATCTTACACCATCTCAAAGTCTCTGGGGTCGAGTCCTAGCTCCACTTCTGATTCCAGCTTCCTACTGATGTGTACTCTGGGAAGCGACAGGTGATGGTTCAAGTACTCAATTCCCTGCCACGCATGTAGTAGACTTGGAAGGAGTTCCTGGCCCCTGCCTTCAGTTTAGCCTTACTCCAGCTGTTGTAGGCATTGGGGAAGTGAACCAGCATGTGGAAGATTTATTTCTCTCTCTCTCACTTTCTCTCTCTCTCACTCTCTCTCTCTAAAATATATTTGATTAACGTAACAGATTTCTCATCAGAAACACTACTAGCAACCAGAGAATGCATAGGTATAGTCTAAGTCCTTAGAGAACAAAACTTCCATCCCAGAATATTGTACACAGCAAAGCTCTCATTTATAAATGAAGGTGAAATAAAGACCTTCCATGACAAACAGAAATAGGAAATTTGTCATGAACTGGTCAACCTTATAAATGATACTTAAGGATATACTACACATAGAAACAGAGAAAGATAATCAGCATCACAAAAGAATATGAAGGCTGAAAACCTCCTATTAATAGTACAAATGAGCTCCCCTCCCAAAAAAAGGGGAATATTTAGGACTGTGTCATTACTTATCAAAAACACTTGAATGTAAGTGGACTAAATTCTACAGACTGGCTGAATGGATTAAAAAATGACCTGGGGCCAGCACTCTAGCATAGTGGGTAAAGCCACCGCCTGCAGTGCCAGCATCCCAAATGAGCTCTGGTTCAAGTTCTGGGTGCTCTTCTTTCAATCCAGCTCCCTGCTATGGCCTGGGAAAGCAGTAGAAGATGGCCCAAGTGATTGGGCCCCTGCACCCATGTTGGAGACTGGGAAGATCTCCTGGCTCCTGGCTTCAGACCAGAACAGCTGTAGCCATTGCAGCTATCTAGGGAGTGAACCAGCAGATGGAAAACACCTGCCTCCCTCCCTCTCTCTCTCTCTCTCTCTTTTTCTCTCTTTCTCTGTCTCAGCCTCTCTGTAACTCTGCCTTTCAAATAAAATAATCTTAAAAAAAAACAAGACCTAACTATATGCTGCCTAAAAGAAGCACATCTTGCCAATAAAGATTCACACAGACTGAATGTTAAAAAATGGAGAAGGATATTCCATGCACATGGAAATCAAAAATAAGCATGAATTTATATATATAGATATATATATATATGTGTGTGTGAAAGAAAGAGAATGATGATACATTGTAAAATATATGAAATATGCGAGTATATATGTCATATATGAGTATTCAAGAGTAAAGTAGAATATATATTATATTTTTATAAATGAATATATATTTTACAATATATACATATATCAAACATGTTGTATACTTTGCGTATGTACAATTTTATGTTCCAGTTATGCCTTAATAAATTTGAAAGAATCAGTTATTGCCTTGGTCCAAATTACATTAATTTTTTTTGAGATTTATTCATTTATTTGAAAGTCAGAGTTACACAGAGAAGGAGAGGCAGAGAGAGAGAGAAAAAGAGAGGTCTTCCATCCACTGGTTCACGTCCCAGATGGCTGCAATGGCCAGAGCTCTGCTGATCCGGAGCCAGGAGCCAGGAGTTTCTTCCAGGTCTCCCACGCGGGTGCAGGAGTGCAAGGACTTGGTCCATCTTCCACTGCTTCCCCAGGCCATAGCAGAGAGCTGGATCGGAAGTGGAGCAACCGGGACTTGAACCGGTGCCCATATGGGATGCCAGACCTGCAGGCCGTGGCTTTACCTGCTAAGCCACAGCACCAGCACCCCCCCCCAATTAAATTAATTTAAACAACTTTAAAGGCATTTGGGTGAAATGCTTTGTAATCCACCTTTAGTGAATAAGCACAAAATTAGAAACTTTCTCAGAAAGAAAGATCTGTTTCCTTTGTTTACTGACCATATGCCTTTATGTTTTTCACATATCTTGCTTTTGAAAACACTAGTTTTCAGAGGCCAGCAGTGTGGCACACTAGGTTAATCCTCCCCCTGCAGAGCCCATATCCCATATGGGTGCCAGTTCTAGTCCTGGTTGCTCCTCTTCCAGTCCAGCTCTCTGCTATGGCCTTGGGTTCCTGCACCCACATGGGAGACCAGGAAGAAGCCCCTGGCTCCTGGCTTCAGATTGGCACAGCTCCAGCCATTGCAGCCATTTAGGGAGTGAACCAACAGAAGGAAGACCTTTCTCTTTGTCTCTCTCACTCATTGTCTGTAAATCTACCTGTCAAATAAATAAATAAAATATAAAAAAAAAAACAACACTAATTTTCAATGAAGGATTTAGAGCATTCAGAAAATGCTTGGTGTTCTTATATATTCTTGTGTATTCTAGCAGATTCTCTTAAAAAATGTGTAGCAATGGCCAGCACCGTGGCTCAGTAGGCTAATCCTCCACCTGTGGTGCTGGCACCCCGGGTTC
Organism: Oryctolagus cuniculus; assembly: GCF_964237555.1. Classification (NCBI taxonomy): domain Eukaryota; kingdom Metazoa; phylum Chordata; class Mammalia; order Lagomorpha; family Leporidae; genus Oryctolagus; species Oryctolagus cuniculus. The sequence continues at coordinate 84,899,613 of NC_091439.1, read as the reverse complement.
TAGTCCCGGTTGAGGCACCAGATTCTGTCCTGGTTGCCCCTCTTCCAGGCCAGCTCTCTGCTATGGCCAGGGAGTGCAGTGGAGGATGGCCCAAGTGCTTGGGCCCTGCACCCGCATGGGAGACCAGGAGAAGCACCTGGCTCCTGGCTTTGGATCAGCGTGGTGCGCCGGCCACAGTGCGCTGGCCACGGTGGCCATTGGAGGGTGAACCAATGGAAAAGGAAGACCTTTCTCTCTGTCTGTCTCTCTCTCTCTCACTGTCCACTTTGCCTGTCAAAAAAATTTTTAAAAAAATGTGTAGCAATGATAACTGTCCCAAAGAGATTCCAATCCCTTCTGGGAATGCTGTTCAGGACTTAACTATAGTTTACACTTGTAGAAGATGAAAATGAACTATTTAGGTCATTTTGGGAAACAGCTGTGCAGAACTGTGGAACGCAGTGGTAAAGAAAAACCACTATTAGGTAAACAAAGCAACAGAATGATGCTGAAAAGGGTAAAGGAATGAGAAATTAGAATCCATTCAAACAAAACTCACTTGGATGAATGAAGAGGGCCTCTTCCTGCCAACTCAGTAAATGTTTAATCTGGAAATGCAAGCTTCCACATCTGGTTCTGTCTAATATTGTAAATATTATCTCTATGATTTTAAATTTTGTTTTTGATGTAAATTTTAGCTTATTGACAAAAAATAAATCAATGCAGAGATATTGTATTTAATATTGCAAATAGAAAATATTTTAAATCAAATATTCAAAATACTATGTTCTCTTATATATGCTTGCAAAAATCTCTGATGAAAACAGAAAACATTGGAAATAAGTATTTTTATTGTTTAAATATCATCTAATATTTGAAATAATTAGAAAAAATTCTCAAAATGACCAAAGGAGTACTTATTTAGTGATTCATGCAAGGCAACATTAAATGCAAAGCGGGTAGGTTTTATATAAAAGGAAATTTTAAAAAAAAAGAAGGAAAATGCTTCATTTATATTTATTTGTTTGAGGAGACTGTTATAATGCTTGTATGCAGGAATGAACTAGTTCCAAACTGAATTTTTCCTCTCTTTTCTGAGATACTTCTTAGAGAGCTTACTCCCCACATCAGCCATGCAAATTAACTTGTGCCTTCCTTGGGCTTTCGGTCTCATCTTTCCAAGCCTTGAAAAAAATCACATCATGTGTAGAACATGTTGAATCTACATGATCATGTCTAAGTCTACATAAAGAAGATAAATAAATGAATTGGAAGACTATGTACTTGGAAAGTGAAATAAGTTAAATTCAGTAATATGTTTTCTCTTTTTGCCTGTAATAATAAAGATAATTTGCATGGTTTAGTTTATAGCACATTTCATTTTAATATTCTTTCACCCATAATACTGTTTTACCTAGTAATTATAACAAAATTACTAAGACTGATAAACATGATTAAATATATTTTAAATGCTGTAATAATGTATCTGCAAAGAATTACAGTAATACAATTATAGTACAAGTAATTGATCATATGACTGAAATATAAGAAATGTTTCTATAGGGCCGGCACCACGGCTCACTAGGTTAATCCTCCACCTGCGGTGCCGGCACCCAGGGTTCTAGTCCCAGTTGGGGTGCAGGATTCTGTCCTGGTTGCTCCTCTTCCAGTCCAGCTCTATGCTGTGGCGCGGGAGTGCAGTGGAGGATGGCCCAGGTCCTTGGGCCCTGCACCCATATGGGAGACCAGGAGGAAGCACCTGGCTCCTGGCTTCGCATTGGCACAGTGCGCTGGCCGCAACACGCCAGCCGTAGCGGCCACTTGGGGGGTGAACACGGAAAAAGGAAGACCATTCTCTCTGTCTCTCTCTCTCACTGTCCACTCTGCCTGTCAAAAAAAAAAAAAAAAAAGAAAGAAAGAAAGAAAAGAAATGTTTTTATGAAAAATAATTCCTTGAAAAATGAATAGGAATTGCAGAATAGAAAATTGGAGGGCAGGACATTCCAAAAATGAACTGAAGTTGGAAAAATAGCAGGTAAATTTTAGGAACAGTGAATGGCTGGTAAGAAGGCAGCAATTTCAATCCCCTAGATGTATCCTGGAACAAAGATGCAATGAAAATATCACATGTAGAAAAAGAGTAAGGTGAACTTGCATAAGTGCTTTAGAGTGTATCCAGATACATTTTTATCATAACACAAGAGATTAGACCATTATCAAACTTCGTTATAAAATGAAGTATTTATCTACTATGAGCAAAATTATGCCTGGCATTTGTAATTTAAGGTCATCTTCCCTCTGAAAGCTTATGTTTTGATAGATAAGACACAAACATTATTAGACATCTGGTTCTGGTCCTTAAATGCAAAAAAAAAAAAAAATGGCATCTACTGAAGCTGGAATTTAAGCACAAGGGTATTTAATAAGATACAAAGAATCTCAAAGTCACTTGGAAGACAGAAGAAATAGACTACAAATGGAGCTTTCCTAACAACCTCTAAAGCTATATTGAGCTAGAAAAGAAGTGGCAGCCTGCACTGCAGTGAGGAAGTTACACAACCAGCTCCACAGTGCACAGCTCCAGAAACATGTTCCTTCAACGGTCACAGGATCAAGAACCTTCTGCCACACTGAAAGCTCTAGAACTGTGCCTACGTTTGCCACAATGTGCTTGAGAGAAAATTGTCCCTTATGCCCTGTGTTTCTCCTCCCGCCATATCTTTGTTCCAAAGAAATTTCTCCTGTTAGAACTTCTTGAGAAAAATAAATTTCATCATGAAAACAGAGATAAGCTAACCTCATAAAAGCAGGTTTTGTCTTCCCTATCTGCAATACAGTGAGGCACAGCAGAAAAGAATTAGAATGCTACTCATGATATCTGACAAAAGTGATGAGTAAATTAAATGGCTCGCAACTTATTTATTTTAAGGTGAACAGATTCCACTATTTCATATATACAGGCTTAGTGACATGGTGATACTTCCCACCCTAGCTCCCTTACTGCCCATGCTCCCAGCCTTCCTCCTCCTTCCTCTCTCATTCCCTCTCAATTTTTACAATGATCTACTTTCACTTTACTTTATATTCATAATATTAACCCTACATTAATTAAACAATTCAACAAATAGTAAGAAGAAAAATCACTGTTCCTCAATAGTAGAGATGAGGGCTGTAAACAGTCATCAAATCTCAGAATGTCAGTTTCATTCCTATATACTACTTCTTTTTTTTTTTTTTGGTATTTTATTAGTTACCACATTTCAGGGAAAAGAGATAATATTTGTCTTTTGGGGACTGGCTTATTACACCAAATATAACATTTGCCAGTTGCATCAATTTTGTTGCAAAAGACAGAATTTCATTTTTTTATGACTGAGTAGTATCCCATACTATATGTATTTTTCAATTTCTTTATTCAGTCACCAGTTGATGGACATCTGGGTTCATTCTGTATTTTAGCTATTGTGAATTGAGCTGCAATAAACATGGAGGTACAGATAACTCTTTCATATGCAGATTTATTTTCCTCTGGGTAAATTCCCAGGAGTGAAATTGCTGGGTCACATGGTATATCTATATTCAGCTTTCTGAGGTATCTCCATACTGTCTTCAGCAGTGGCTGTACTAGTTTACATTTATAACTGTGGATTAAGGAACCTTTTTCCCCACATCCTCACCAGCGTTTATTGTTTGTTGATTTCTGTATGAGAGCCATTCTAACTGGGGGGAGGTAAAACCTCATTGTGCCACAAAACCTTTAATAAGTCATTCGAAGGCAAGAAATGGGAAGCCAAGACTGAAGGTGGGCAGAAAACAGCTATGTTGGACCAGATGATCAAGGACAGCCTTTCAGAGTGTATGATTTAGGCTGACTTCTGAAAGATTAGAAGGGCTTGTTAGCTTCCCATGCAAAGAGTGAGGAAAAGATAATTTTAGGTAAAACTATCATACAGAGTCTAATTGTTAAAGATCAAAAATCTCTGGAGCTACAGTAATTTATCTATTTATTTTCCTTACTTGCTTCGTGGTCCTTTGCAAGTTACTCAAACTCATTGCATTTATTTATAAAACAGAGAAAATGGTCACTGTAGGGAAGGCTACTGTGAGGATTACATGAGATAATATACATGAAACATAACAGTGGCTGACATACAGCAAAAACAAAAATGTTTTCTTACTAATTTTTTTCATACATGCTGGTTTTGCTACCTTAAAAATATACCTGCATTTTAGAAGTCTGGAGATATGGCCGGCGCCGTGGCTCAATAGGCTAATCCTCCGCCTGTGGCACTGGCACCCGGGTTCTAGTCCCGGTTGGGGCGCCAGATTCTGTCCCGGTTGCCCCTCTTCCAAGCCAGCTCTCTGCTGTGGCCCGGGAGTGCAGTGGAGGATGGCCCAAGTCCTTGGGCCCTGCACCCCATGGGAGACCAGGAGAAACACCTGGCTCCTGGCTTCGGATCAGTGCAATGCACCAGCCACAGCACGCCGGCTGTGGCGGCCATTGGAGGGTGAACGAACGGAAAAGGAAGACCTTTCTCTCTGTCTCTCTCTCTCTCTCACACTGTCCACTCTGCCTGTCCAAAAAAAAAAAAAAAAAAAAAAAAAAAAAAAAGTCTGGAGATACAAAGTCAAAAAATATTCACTAGGAAGTTAGTGGTTAAGTCTCTAGGATGTAATTTGACTAACTCGTAAAGAGAAGAGAAGGGATACAATGTGAGAACAACAAACTTTAGATTTTTGGATAAAAAAAAAAAAAAACAGAAAGTTAAGCTGAGAAAGTACAGTAGCATAGAAAGGAAGCCCAACACAAGGGTGCCGTGGAATTCAAAAGAGAAAAATATTTCAAGAAGGAAAAAGTAGCCACCTATTTATTAAGATGAGCATTCAAAATGACAATTGTATCTAACAAGGAGATCATTGGAGACCTTTATAAGAAACCTTTAGTTAAGTTGTATTAGTATGGAGTCAGAGGAAAACCCAAGTGTAGTGGATTGAAAATGACTTGGAGGTGAAGGAGAAACAGCCTCACTAGTAAATTCTAGAGCTTTGACAAAAGAAATGAAAATATATGAAATTGTGTAAGATGTATGTGGCATGCTGTGGGAATATACAAGAATAATAGTTCTTTGTGGAAAAGGGCTAAGAAAGAAGTTTATAGGATAAGCAATTGCTATGATTTCGATATGCTTTGGGCATGTCTCCCAATGGTGTGTTTTAGGAGCTTTGTCCTCCATATTGACAGGCGATAGAACCTTTAAAAGGTAGAACCAAGGGCAAAGTAATTGGGTCATCATGCATGTTGCCCTTGGAAGTGTAGTTCTTATGGACCCTTGTTTTTACAAGATGTTTGCTAATGAAAGAGTAATGGCCCTTTCCCCCGGCCAGGCTTCCAGTCTTATTATGGGATCTACCCCATACACAAGTCTACCATGGTGCTCTAACTCACCCATCTGCATATCCACAGAAATCCTATGCAATAGCAAAGGGAAAGTCTGTTTCTGTTTATTACCTTGAAAATCAGGTATCTTGTTCTTTATCAATTAGATAGAAAAAAATTGAAGCAAGATTTAAAGGATTTTTATAAGAAGTTATTCTAGTATTATTTTGCTATTTATAAAGATAGTTAAATTTTATTGAAGACAATAAGGAAAGTATACAAAGGTATAAAGGGAATTAACATCACCCATGATTTTATCATTTTGTGATATTACTACTATTATCTGGTTTTCCTCTTTTCCTAACATTTCTTTCTTTATTGAGATAAATATTCAGCAACAACAAAATTACTGTTGATACAAATACAAATATATAGACAGATAAAATGATGCTGTCTTTCTTTTCAGAATTTGAATCATTATGTTGTATAGAATTTTTTCAATAGCTATAAGAAAGTTCCTTCAATGTGCATCTGAGAGGTAGCTGTCAATCAACTTAGCAGAATTCATTAAATCAGTTTGATCAGCTGAAACAGATACAGTAATGTAATACATCATCATTGATATAAAGAGAATTCTATTATTGTCTTACTTTACATAAAGATTCACATAAAAATAAATAAAATTCATACTTGATGAGAAGCATAGAGAAAAATTTTATAAGCTACATGAGATATATACATTTAGTCAAAAATCTATCATTTTTTATTTGAAGACATACTTCAAAGCCTTTTTACTATAATGTAAGTTTAAAATATGTTATCTCAAACACTAAAAAGAAAGGGATAAAGAAGGAGAATGAAAGGGAGGGTTATAGGGAGGAAAGGAATATCATTATGTTCTTGGGATTGTATCTACAAAGTACATTGAATCTTTTAAAAACTAATGAAAGTTTTTTTAAAAAATAAAATGATAGGCAAAGACACTTTGAAATAATTCTCATAATGTTCTGTGTGCTTTAGACCCTATGCAGGGCAATACAGGAAGTACAATTAGCTGGTTAGCTATGGATCTAATGTAACATTGACTATTTCCCAGTTGCAAGTGTATTGTGTTTGTAAATGTTAGTTCACTGCTCTAAGTTGTGTGTGATGCTCAATGTTATCAGGATTAGTCTTCACATTGATCCAATAGGAGGGATGCACATTTTTGGTCTGAGGAAAATTAAATCCAAACAGTGTTTCTCAAAGTTGGTTCCAGAGTCAAATAAAGTTAGGAATAGTTTCAACTCTTAGAAACATAAAAGTGCATATTTGCATGTTAAGGAGTGAGATCTTTTGCAATAAAGACGCGTGCCTCTCTGCACCCTAAAGCCTTGGTCAGATTGGCTGATGGGGATCATTTGCTCTTTGGCTTTGAGGAACTCTTCTTAAAGGTCAGAGTTGGGTAATATCACCTTTATAGCCCATCCCCAGGAGAAAGTACCACTCTGCTCCCCTTCAGTTTCCTGGAAAGACTTTTCCTTGGTATTTGACTTTCCTCACACTTATTGTGGTAAGATCTAGAGGGATTGATAATGAAGTGAGGGACTTCATGAAAGGAATAAAGGAGTTCAACACACTCATTATGTATTAATGTATTTATTACATGTTAACATATTTATTATATGTTAATCTGTTCCAGAGGAAAACATGCTTGGTATTTCTGTATGGTTCTGCCTACCTTTGGAGAGCGTATATTGAGATTTGATAGGGAAGACTAATAACAAAAGGTGAGAAGAACTGAATCTTGAAGTTCAGTGAAAGTGGCATTGTTCTTGAGGCAACCCTGAGATGTCTGCCCTAAGCAGTAAGCATGGATTCTGGAAAGTGAGTCAAAAATGGTTTTACACCATGGCAAGCTTGTTCAAATACCCAGCCTTACGATATTTCAAAGCATGTGTGAGGAAAGTTTGTAATAAAAAAATTATCCAAATTTTATTGGTAACAAATACAGCTATTTTTTAAAGACATGGTATTTTCACTATCTGTATTACTTTTATTGAAGATTTTCTTTTCTTGAGTTTGAATAAAACTTGACACTCTTAATTAAACAGAAAATACTCATCTGTTCAGTGAAAAAGAAATGCTTCACTTGACTACCAACTTTTACCATTTCAACCATTAGATAATTTCAGTGCATCAAATTAGTGATCAATGCCATCAAATCTGGTCCATTCAGTAAAAACAAAATAAAACTTGGCAATTATACTAGCTGTCATCTACTTCCTGCTTCTTAACTGAGATAACAGTATTGGATTCCATTGTTACTTTTAATTATTATTAAAATATAGTATAGCCAGAAAATATAACCTTTTAATAAAAAGATTAAAATTCTTTTTTTAAAGATTTATTTATTTATTTGAAAGTAATACTTACACAGAGATTGAGAGAGAAACAGAGAGGGATCCTCCATACACTGGTTCACTCCCCAATTGGCCACAACAGCCAGAGCTGCGCTGATCCAGCCAGGAGCCAGGAGTTTCCTCCCGATCTCCCATGTGGGTGCAGGGGCCCAAGGACATGGGCCATCCTCCACTGCTCTCCCAGGCCAGATAAGAGAGCTGGATCAGAAGTGGAGCAGCCGGGACTAGAACCGGCACCCACATGGGATGCAGGCGCTGCAGGCAGCGGCTTTACCCACTACACCACAGTGCCGGCCCCTAAAGATTAAAATTCTAAAGACTTGCTTGTGAAGAGCAGTAATATTCTTAATGCTCAAAGAAAATCTCCCAACAAAGTTTTCGCTATGAACATCCCTCAGAATGGTATGAAAAAAACGTTGATTTCACTAAGGGAAATCAGCCAGGGAGATTGAGAGACTCTGCATTCCCTTGCTGATGCCAGGGAGGAACAGTGCAGTTTGTTCTGATTGGCTTTCTATGCCAGAGTGTCTCTATTGAAGGAATTATTGCCTGCAGTTTTTCATCTTGCTTTTCACCTTCAGATTAGCAAGCAAATTCAAGGTGATTTTAAAATTTTCTCAGAGACACAAAGGTGTCTTGTTCATTGGTGTCTGAAATTTTCAACTCTCCTAAGTTCTTTAGCTATTCTTTCAATGGTGTAAAATATTCATACAGTGTGTAGTGAACAGTGGTGTTGCATTTGATACTATATCTGTATATGCTGACAACCTGAACTCAAGAAGTGGATAGGTCCTGTAGGTTACATTTATCAGAGGTAAGAAAATAACCACAAAATGCAAAGTCAATGATGTCTAATTTATTTGATGGTAGGATATCCCATGAAATTTAAATTTTAAGAAACATTTTTTACTTCAGATTTAATTGTACCTCCCTTGCCATTTAATATTTTGAGAGAATATATTTAGCATGGCATTACTACCTACCTCAGTAACAATTTGGAAAAACGTTAGTGGGGAAGTGATCCAACATAGTTGTGCTTACATGGCACAATTTTACTCTCCAATACTCTGCTTTCATGATGCACCTGCCCCTACATTAGTGTCACCAGGAGGCATTTCTTTCAAGTGCTGCTTCTCAATATATCTACAGATCAATATGTTCTTTGGAATAAGTGTGAAAGCCAAGTTGCCTTATTGGTGCTGGTGTACCACATCTCATATAATACTTTAAGACCATTCAATTGTCAGTTAAGTACAGTATTTGCTGAAAACAGATTGCAAGATTGTTACTGTAAGGTACTAATGCACACATGTCTTGTCACCACTTCATTCATGTGCTTGATTTATACCACTATGGATTTAATGCAAATTTTGGAAATATACGTTAAACATACAGATTCACATACATGTGAGTCCGCACACACACACACACATACACACTCTGCCTTAGTCACACTTTATTTGAACCCTCAGATAATAAAAGTCATGTGTTTTCCTCAAATGCTAATGCTAAGATTATGCCTTCAAACCTCTGAAAAGTCCCTTGCGTAATTAAGGTTTTGTGTTATACAAAATACATACACAATTGTGTTAATTCACAATTTTCTCCAAGTGTACAAATGAAAAATCTGTGATCACTTAACACAAACATCTAGAATGGTGGTAGTGAATTTGAATTCAGATTTTTCTTACTGATTGCTTTTGTTTTTTACCATTACTTGAATACTAATAGTTAAGTATATTTAGTTCAGTTGTTACCAAACTTCAATAAATGCCTTTGCTGGTTCATCAAAGTAAAAAGTTCAGTCTTTTCTTGAATAGTTTAACTGGAGAATTCTATTAAATGTAGTCTGTGGCTTTGGCACTAGATTGATCTTTTTAATTAAACTGTAATAATAATTTTAATAATAAAATGTGTTCTAAACAAATAAATAAATCTATTATGTGATAATCTAATGATTCCAAAGGAATACATATTTGCAATATGTCATTTTAGAACCCCAGAGGACATTTAAGCTGTCAATTTGGTATGTAATTTGTTCATCATAGTTCTAAATTTTTCTTTCTGGGATTTTTTTTTCTAATTTTGTCTTCTTATACTTTGAAATAAAAATTTTGCAAGTAGAAGTATCTCAGTATTTCAGTAGTCAAAAGTCATAAAATTCCTATGATATTGAAAGGAACAGATGGCCACTGTAAACTGTAGGAAACAGTATGCTTTAGACTATTCAATTTTAGTATTTTTCTGAAAGAAGCAACAGAAAATTTTTAATAGTTGAACTTAATCAGATAATTGCATTTTTTGAAAGTTGTAATGCAGTTCAAGCAACCTGTTATTTATTGACCATGTTTTTAATCAAAACTGTTTAAGTTAATCCATACTTTTAAAAAATCCATAAATTGATACTCACATGTAAATGCAAGATGCAAGGAAATGGGTTAGAACAACAGAATACACATTTGATCACAGAAAGTCCTACTAGCCTAACAAATCAACACCACAAAGTTCACAGCTAAATTGCTTCAAAACAGACAGTTAACTTTGCATCAGTTATTAACTTTATTAAAACAACTCATTGTCTCCATTGAGGACTCCAAGAATAGTCTAAAATAGACTAGAGAATAGGGTCTCAAAGAGTTCTTTGCAAGGCTTGTACTATCTTCCCTAGTTCTCAGTATGGATTAGTAGGAGTGTTTACAAATTAAAAATACAGCTGGAATGGTTTAACAAGTGTTCAAAAATATCCTATCTCAAGTTTTTCCTAAACTTTGACATTTTATTTCTTTTTTTAAATAAAATTTTAATTTCAGTTTTAAACCAAAACTGAAATACTACAGATTTCCTCTATACCCCATAGCCAGCTTCCCCTATGATTAACATACTATATGAATATGATGTATTTGTCACAATTAATGAGCCACTCCCATCTTTGTGAATTTTTTCTTACCCAAACTCCCCAACTCTTCCATAACCCTCCCTGCCTCTAGTATCACCATCTATGTTCAGACTGAGTAAGGTTTGTTCTGTTCTGTTTTAGCTCCCACATATGAGGGAGAATATGAAATATTTGTCTTTCTGTGTCTGCCTTTTTTAACTTAGCATGATGTACTCTAATCCCATTAATTTTGCTGCAAATGGCAGGATTTCATTCTTTTCCATAACTGGATAGTGTTATATTGGGTATATATTCCACATTTTCTGTATCCATTCATCTGATGATGGACACCTTGTTTGATCCCATATTTTGGCTATTGTGAACAGTGATGCCATAAACATGGTAGAGCAGGGATCTCTTGGACACAATGATTTCCGGTCTTCAGTATATATACCCAGCAGTGGGATTACTGGAGCGTTTTTCTTAAGAAATATTCCTACTGTTTTCCATAATAGCTGTATTAATCCACATTCCCATCAACAGTGTGAAAGAGTTTCCCTCTCTTCATGTCCTCACCAGCATTGGCTATTTTCTGTGTTTTGATAATAGCCTATCTAACAAGGGTGAGGTCATTGTAGGCTTGCATTTCATTGATGGCAAATACTGTTGAGCATTTTGTTAAATATATTTATTTGTCATTTGGATTTCTTTTGAGAAGTGTCTATTCAGGTCCTTTGTTTATTTCTTAACTGGATTGATTGTACTTGGGTATTGAGTTTTTTGATTTCCTGTTACATTCTGGATATTCATCCAATATTAGATAAATATCTCACAAAAATTTTTCCCATTCTGTCATATGTCTCTTCATTCTGTTGGTTATTTCCTTTGCTGTGAAGAAGCTTCTGAGTTTGATATAATCCTGTTTACCCAGTTTTGGTTTTGTTCCTTGTGCTTTTGCAAATGTTCTCCAACAACTCATTGCCTACACCCATCTCTTGAAGTGTTTCCCCTAAGTTTTCCTATACTGTATTTCCTTTTCTGTCCTTAAACAAGTATTTGTATTTGATGCATTTAAAGCAGTTACAAATTAGCCCTTCAAAATATTTAAATGAAATTAAACATAAGATTTTTGGTCACTCTCTCTGTTCCTGTGTCTCTGGATTGCCCCATAGTTTCAATGTTTTACTTATTTTTGTTTAGTTTTTATTTTTGTTTTTTTAACCATCTTCTATGTCTTATTTTCTCTATTGTAATCATTTTTCCTATCTTTTCCATTAATGTATTCTTCCCATTCTATTCAGCCATACTTACATTTGAAAAGGTTATTTTGACATAAATGTGGTTTATATGAATTTTCATATTAAATACACAAGTAAATGTGTTGATTAAAAAAGAATGAGCATCAAATTTCCAGTTCAACTTTATTACTAACACAAGCTTTTAATAAATGTGGAACCAGCTATCTATTCCAAATGGCAGGGTTTTTTTTGCCGCTTATTTGTCTGTATGCTAAAAGGAAATTTAAATTGAGTGTATTCATCATCCAAATTGATGTCAGGCTTAGGTTATTAGGAAAAAATCTGGCTGCAATAAGATTCTGGTCAATTCCATAAATCTCAGGATGACTTTCATGTCTTACTAAAATACATCACATTGACCTCTGAAACCATACCACATATCAGAGAAAGGAAATCAGAATTCAGAATTTCTTCTGTCAGAATCAGTACAATGCCATAGGAAATACTTCCTTCAAGGTGAAAATGATTTATAAAAAGGAGGAGACACTTGTTCTACATTCAAGAATCTTGCACCCATTTACTTAGTCTTTTTTCATACCATGCAAAAAAGTTTAGTCTTTGACAAAAGCAAAATTTTCCAGAAGTTTCCCCCAAAGAAGTGTGTGTGTGTGTGTGTGTGTGTGTGTATTCTACTTTCCTTATTTGTGGAATGTCAGAGCACTAAGCCAAAATTATTTAATAGCTTCTTTTTTAAAAGTGAAAATATTAAGCATTTGATGACCTAAATGAGATGATTGATACATTGAAAAGGTTGAATATTCTGTGGGCCTTTTAATCAATCTTCCAGAGGAAAACAAACAAAGATAATAATCACATGCTAGTACCTAACAGAAGGCTAGGTACAGAGAAAAAATCAAAAGCCATGTAAGATGTGGCATCTCTTCAAGGTCTTAAAACTACCCCTACTTGCAAAATTAACACACAAACACCAGGTAAGAATGATTAGTCATCAATTACTACTGCACCCCTGCCTTCCACAAACTATGATTAGAGGACATACAAGGAACCATGTAGGCAGAGTGAGAGAGAAGAGTCATCTTTGGTTCTAAGATGCCCTGGAGCATACCATGCCACCATGTCAATCAGAGTCATCCACTAGAGTAGCAACTTGGTGCGGAAGAACAGTGATGATGAATACCCTTGGAAGATACAGACTTGACCACCCGTGAAGCATGGCATCCCTCATTGCATGGCGTCTGTGGAAGGGGTAGTGTGTTATAGACCTGAGCAAGACTATAATCAGCAGAGACAAGCAAGATTTGAAACACCAGCCCACATGAACCACTAAAGCCCAAGCATCAGTGGTAAACCAAAGTCCTGACCCCATGGTCTTTGCCCAAAATAAGTGAGAATAACTGAAAAATCAACCTGCAATCCCATTCTGGAATCAAAAACTTGTGTGATCTTATGAAAGACATACTGCATGAGCCAATAGAAGCAGCCCACTGGTCAGGCCAGCCTCCTGGAGTATGGACTTAGTCATAGGGCCCAGGAAGACCACAGAGGCCTGGAGCCTGAGCTTCTTGAACCTCCTGGTAGATGCCACATGTGTAAATGAGGGGTAGCATGTAATCAAGGACTGTGAAGGACAGAAAGAGGGAACAGGGTGCTTTGGTTTGGATATGATTTGAGTGTCTCTCAAGGGTTCATTTGTCAGAAGGTTTGTCCTCAGTGTAGGGATTTGGGAAGTGGTAGAACTTTAAAGAGCTGAAGTCTGGTGAGAAGTTCTTGGGTCATTGGGAAAATTATCCCCAGAAAGGATTAAGACTGATCTCTGGGAATGAGTTAGTTCCCACACCAGTGGGTTGTTAAAAAAGAACAAGCCTAATCCCTAAATCGCTCTGGCTTCCTCTCTCACTATGTGATCTCTCCTCTTGTATACACTCCTGCCATGATACCATCCACCAATGTTGGTGATATAGCCATAGGGGCCTTAGCCAGAGCCCAACATATGCTAACACCATGCTCCTGAGTCTCCAGGACTGTGAGCTATACAAGTCTTGTTTCTTTATAAAGTACCTAGCATCTGGGAATTTTATAAAACAACAAAAATAGACTGATACACAGGAATAGTAGAGGTCTTGGTCCATTCTTGCCCACCATCCAAATAGCACTTCATACCCTAGGTAGTCCGCACCACTATGCATTACTATATGGGCTTTTTAAAATGTTTCAGAAAGGCATCCCCAAAGCTTGGGAGCCCCTGAGGTGTAACCCTTGGCTCTTTGAGTCTAAAAACAGCCCTCCTAGGAAAAAAAAAAAAAAGGAACTATTGCTGGGCTTCAAGAGATAGCAAGAATCCAGATAAGAAAAGAGGAGGACTTGTCAGTGAGTGAGAGGGAAAAGTTGGGAGACGGAGGGAAGCAATCCCAAATAAGGAGGAAGTAAACACATTACATGTGACAATGAGGGAAGAGACTAAGTCAGCCATTGCTTGACGGTGAGCTGAAGAATTATGGTATGTAGTTGGGAATGGCTCATTTCAGCTCACACTTCCATTTAATATGACTTAATGTACTAAGGAATTTGGATAACTCAAACAAACAGACAAAAACATTGCTCAGACTCCATTATGTCCAGAATTCTGGCTAAGAGTAGGTTGGCTTGCTTCACTTTGGAAATTCGCATATAGAGCAAGAGGCTGGCAGAAAGCATCCAGTCTCAGGATGTGGACTACAGCTGAGAAGGTAAGGTTGAGCTGGCATCAGAGGTGCAGCTTCCAGCAAGTACAGGAGTCTTCCTGATTTTGATGAGTGGTTCTGAAACTCAGGGTTATAGAAGGGAAGGGATGTCACTAATTTGGCATTCAGTCTCTCTCTCTCTCTCTCTCTCTCTTCCTCTTCTTGCTTACTTTTTTCTTTTTATATTTATATATTTATTTGAAAGGCAGAGTTACAGAGAAGAAAAGGCAAAGAGAGAGTCTTCTATCTGCTGGTTCACGCTCCAAATGGCCACAACAGCTGGAGCTGGGCTGATCTGAAGCTTCTTCCAGGTCGCCGATGTGGGTGCAGGGGCCCAAGCACTCAGGCCATCTTTTACTGCTTTCCCAGACCATAGCAGAGAGCTGGATTGAGAGTGGAGCAACCATGACCCAAACTGGCGCCCACATGGGATGCCAGCACTACAGGCCGCAACTTTACCCACTGCGCCACAGCACCAGCTCATCTTGTTTATTTTAATCAGTTCATGATGAAGCATGAACTACATAAAATAACACTTCCGGATTTTAATGCAATGCATGAATTTGAGCAAAGGTATAGGAATGCAAATACTGCCACAATCAAGATCCAGAACATTTCATCACCCCCTAAAATAAACTTTGTGTCCCTTTGTAGTCCACCTGCCCCTTTCACATTGACCCCATTGACCTACTCTTAGCACTATATTGTTGCTTTTTTGATTTTCATATTTATGGAATTAAACAGTATATACTTTATAGAGCAAAGTGTCCTATTTAGATTATTGCTTTTTTATCTGTACTATTGATATTCTGGAACAGATATTGTTTTTTTTTCTTTTTTTTTATTTAGTAAATATAAATTTCCAAAGTATAGTTTACAGATTACATTGGCTTCCCCCCAATAATTTCCCTCCCACTCACACCCCTCCCATCTCCCACTCCCTCTCCCATTCCATTCACATCAAGATTCATTTTCAATTATCTTTATATATAGAAGATTGATTCAGTGTATATATATATATTTTTTTTTTTGACAGGCAGAGTGGATAGTGAGAGAGAGAGACAAAGAGAAAGGTCTTCCTTTTGCTGTTGGTTCACCCTCCAATGGCAGCCATGGCTGGCACACTGAGGCCGGAGCACCGCGCTGATCCGAAACAAGGAGCCAGGTGTTTCTCCTGGTCTGGTCTCCCATGGGGTGCGGGGCCCAAGCACTTGGGCCATCCTCCACTGCCTTCCCGGGCCACAGCAGAGAGCTGGCCTGGAAGAGGGGCACCCGGGAAAGAATCTGGTGCCCTGACTGGGACTAGAACCCGGTGTGCCGGCGCCGCTAGGTGGAGGATTAGCCTATTGAGCCACGGCGCCGGCCTCAGTATATATTAAGTAAAGATTTCATCAGTTTGCACCCACACAGAAACACAAAGTGTAACAATACTGTTTCAGTACCAGTTATAGCATTACTTCACATTGGACAACACATTAAGGACAGATCCCACATGAGAAGTAAGTACACAGTGACTCCAAGATAATGTTTTAAATATTTATTTATTTAAAAAGCAGAGAGAGGAGGGGAGAAAGAATTATCATCCACCTGCTGGGGTTCAGTCCTCAAATGATCACAACAGTCAGGGCTGGGCCAGGCTGATGTCAGGACCCAAGAACTGCATCCTAGTCTCCCACATGTGTGACAGGGAGGCAGGCGCAGGCACATTCACCATCCTCTGCTGCCTTCCCAGGTGCATTAGCAGGGAGCTGGATGAAAAGCAGAGCAGCCATGCTGTTGCACATATTAGTAGCTTTTTCCTTTTTGTTGCTGAGTTAAATTCTACTATATAGATATACCAAAATCTATTCATTCACTACATGATGAAAAGATGCGCATTGGTGCACTGGTATATTTTGAAAATATATTTGTTCTTAGGGGAATCAGGATTACTGGAGTACGTAAGTGGAGACTATAAATAATAAAAGATAATGAACATCAAACCAAGCTACCAAATAGCAATTTGTTCAAGAATAAAGGCAGAACTGTTCAATTTTGGGAAGGTTAAGTGATACAGTATATAGAGAATGATATCTGGGGTGAAATCGTATGTTCCACTGTATTCAAGAAAACAAAATGCAAAAACAAAGAGACCAATTTAGGAAACTGATTAAGTAATCCAGGAGAGCTCAAGTTAGATAAGCGAGGGACAGTGGGAACAGAAAATATGGTCAATACGAGCAACATTTGAAAGGAAGAATTTTTTTTTCATTTTGAAATATCCATGCTATTTGTTTCCTTTTTATATTTTAAAAACAAGCTTGTACATGTTCCATAAAATAAAATAAATACTTGGAAAAGGAATGGATACACTAACTAGGTGAAGTGTTAAAATTGTAAGAGAGATCAGACTCAGGATGAACACTATTCAGACTTCTTTTTTTTTTAACTTTTATTTAATGAATATAAATTTCCAAAGTACAGCTTATGGATTACAATGGCTTCCCCCCCCATAACTTCCCTCCCACCCGCAACCCTCCCCTTTCCCTCTCCCTCTCCCCTTCCATTCACATCAACATTCATTTTCAATTCTTTTTATATACAGAAGATCAGTTTAGCATATATTAAGTAAAGATTTCAACAGTTTTCACCCACATAGAAAGACAAAGTGAAAAATACTGTTTGAGTACTAGTTATAACATTAAATCACAATGTACAGCACATTAAGGACAGAGATCCTACATGAGGAGTAAGTGCACAGTGACTCCTGTTGTTGACTTAACAAATTGACACTTTTGTTTATGGCCTCAGTAATCACCCTAGGCTCTTGTCATGAGTTGCCAAGGCTATGGAAGCCCCCTGAGTTCACCGACTCTGATCATATTTAGACAAGGTCGTAGTCAAAGTGGAAGTTCTCTCCTCCCTTCAGAGAAAGGTACCACCTTCTTTGATGACCTGTTCTTTCCACTGGGATCTCACTCGCAGAGATCTTTCATTTAGGTTTTTTGGTGTGTGGTTTTGTTGTTGTTGTGTGTTTTTTTTTTTTTTCCAGAGTATCTTGGCTTTCCATGCCTAAAATACTCTCATGGGCTTTTCAGCCAGATCCACGTGCCTTAAGGGCTGATTCTGAGGCCAGAGTGCTGTTTAGGACATCTGCCAGTCTATGGGTCTGCTGTGTATCCCACTTCCCATGTTGGATCATTCTCTCCCTTTTTTATTCTATCAGCTAGTATTTGCAGACACTAGTCTTGTTTGTGTGATCCCTTTGACTCTTAGACCTATCAGTGTGATCAATTGTGAACTGAAATTGACCCCTTTGCCTAGTGAGATGGCATTGGTACATGCAACCTTGATGGGATTGAATTGGAATACCCTGGTATGTTTCTAACTCTACCATTTGAGGTAAGTCAGCTTGAACATGTCCTGAATTGCACATCTCTTCCCTCTCTTATTCCCACTCTTATATTTAACAGCGATCACTTTTCAGTTAAGTTTCAGCACTTAAGAAGAATTGTGTATTGATTACAGTATTCAACCAAAAGTATTAAGTAGAACAAACAAAAAAAAATACTAAGAGGGATAATGTATTAAGTTGTTCATCACCAATCAGGGCAAGGGCTGATCAAATCACTGTTTCTCATAGTGTTCATTTCACTTTAACAGATTTCCTTTTTGGTGCTCAGTTAGTTGTCACCGATCAGGGAGAACATATGGTATTTGTCCCTTTGGGATTGGCTTATTTCACTCAGCATAATGCTTCCCAAATTCCTAACAGGGATCACTTTTCAGTTAAAATTTAAACACCTAAGAATAATTTTGTGTTAATTACAGAGTTCAACCAATAGTACTAGAACCAAAAAAAAAAAAATACTAAAATGGATAAAGTATTACATTGTACATCAACAGTCAGGACAAGAGCTGATCAAGTCACTGTTTCTCACTTCCACAAGTTTCCCCTTTGGTGCTCAGTTAGTTGTCACCGATCAGGGAGAACATATGATATTTGTCCCTTTGGGACTGGCTTAATTCACTCAGCATGATGTTTTCCAAATTCCTCCATCTTGTTGCAAATGACCGGGTTTCATTGTTTTTGACTGCTTTATAGTATTCTATACTATTTCAGAAATTTTTTGTCAAAAGGAAGAAACTACTGGGAAGGAAAAGTATGGTGACAAACTAAAGGGTAGAGTCAAAGGTGACTCCAAGATATTAACAGCAATAGGCAATGAAAAACAGCTTCAGGTGGGAGATGACCAGTATGTCTGGGACTTGTGTTCTGTGACTAAAGCAGCATATCTGAGTAACAACATCCTAGAGATTCCTGAAAGCTAACATACTATTTCACAGAAAACAGATATGGGCAGGGGACACAAATCCAGAGGAGAAGAAGAAAAAAGACATGGCCAATTTGGACAATCTTGGTTGCTTTTCACATGTATTACTATTCAAAATTCCATCCTCATACGAATCTTGCTTTAGTCAAAGGAAAGCTGATAGTGGTATTTTCTCTAAGAATTTGGATTCCTTTTGGTTTCTATATTTGAAGAAGAATTATAGATATCGTAATACTGCCATGGAAGCTATTCCCTGTAATTACTTGCACAAGTATTGGAAGACTCACATGAAACATTATGTTTGAAGGAACTCTTTTCACATTCTTTATCAGAATCTTCAGATAAACAAGCCTCCAAGTAGTTCAATAGTCACGCCAGCAGGTACTAGGCTAATGCTTTCATTATCTTTCCATGGCATATTTCGCATAGAATCTGAACCTTTTGTGTTTTTAGAAAGGTTTCATACACTGGAAATAAACTCTAAAAACAGAGCAAACTATTATTTCATTCATTTCATGATACTGATAATTTCTGGAATACATCTCAAAATTGTCTCTTCTCCACAATTTTCTGTAGAAGCAAATGATCCAGTGCTGCTACTCTAATTTAATCATTAGGCAAGACATACTTTATAGTATTCTTGGGGTGCTAGAAATTACCTCCTCCCAATGTCTTGTTGTATAGACATAGAAATTACTGTTGAGAAGTTTAGAATTGCTCACCCAGCTCAATGGCAAATTTAGAATTAAATTTCTTGATATTCTACTCAGTGATATCAGTAGCTCTGCTCCTGGTAGATATTTCCTAAAATCATATCAAGATGTAAATGAAGCATTATTTCTTTGATGTCATCACCTTAAATGTCAGTACCTTATTTTGTCCTCATGAGGCAACTGAGGTAATCTCCAATTGGCATATAAGGGTGCAGCTGATTTTACAACACACCTAAAACAAACATTTTGCTTCTATTATATTTGTTATTACCTTTCTTGACCCTGATTCTGAGATAAACTTCTAGTTCCCATGGCTATGAATAATAACCGAGTGAATATTTCTCTTTAAAAAAGTATAAAAGTTTAACAAATAATACTTTCTGATTTCTGATAAACCATACCTAGCTTGCCCTTGTAGATTCCAGCTTACAAATGATTTTTACTGTAGAATTTTGCAAACTGGCTATTAGAAACATTTATTATATTACCCAATATTGTAGCAATTGGCTCAATTTTAATCCTGTTAATTCTATGAAGTGCGTGTGTGTTGTGTGTAAACATTTAAAGGCAAATTGACAAAAGTATAATACTGATATTATACTAAAATGTATATAACTTCTAATATTTGTTTCTCACAACATTTCTTCCCCAACACTAATAGTGGAGGGAAGACTTCCCTGCTCCCACCCAGACCCAAATGTCATAACTGTAGCTACAACAGAGGAAGACAGGGGCAAAGGGAGGGAAGAGAGGCTGATAGAATCATACTGCTGTGGGCTGTTCAATTGGTACTTTTTTTTTTTTTTTTGACAGGCAGAGTGACAGTGAGAGAGAGAGACAGAGAGAAAGGTCTTCCTTTTGCTGTTGGTTAACCCTCCAATGGCAGCCACGGCTGGCGCGCTGTGGCCAGCGCACCATGCTGATCCGAAGGCAGGAGCCAGGTGCTTCTCCTGGTCTCCCATGGGGTGCAGGGCCCAAGCACTTGGGCCATCCTCCCCTGCACTCCGGGGCCATAGCAGAGAGCTGGCCTGGAAGGGGGGCAACCGTCAATTGGTACTTTTAAATCAGGGGAAAGTCTGAGTTTCAATGAAGTGGTTTCTAAGAACATAAATAATATCTACACAGTTCATTTGTGAGGAAGCTAACTAAAAATAGTATGTGTATATATATATATATGTGTGTGTGTATATATATATATATATATATATATATATTATGATAATGGCTGAGATGCCCTGTGCTAGCAAGAGGCCCTTTGTCCACGAGGAAGATAAAGGGAGAATGTCCCCAAGAACAGTCTGTGTAACTGCTGGTTTTAAGTGTTATGAGCAAAATCTGAGGACTATCTATAGTTTCCACAATTTGGCATCAATCCCATAACCCTGGAGACCTGTGTTTATTTCTTTTCTTATTATTTTGATAAATAAGTATTTAGTTCTAAATTTTAGCTCTAATGAATGATACAAGTTGAGAAAATTATAAAACAGAATATTGCTAGTTAGAATGGTTTCCAGATCCCACAGTTCAGGTTATAGTCCAACGTATTATATCAATATTCTAGTCTCAGAATGTCTTAATAACCATGTTGAATTACCATGCAACCCTTTAATTCAACTTATTGGACAAATGTGGTATATAAAGTTCAAGAATTTAGCCTCTAGTCATAATCATGTCTAAGGCAGAAATGGAGTCATCTGTACATTATAATTCAAGTGGATAAAATTTTCTATTATAGTTTCAGGCTATTGCAGTGTTTTCCATTTTCAACTGTTATTATGAAATCCTCAGGTAAAGTTGAACTATCCATCACTTGTACTTAAGCAGTTCTTTTGTTTCCAAACTACATAAGAAACTGTTTTTCTTCTGAGTCCATGACTCACAAATTCAATATGTTTGGATCATTTTCTTATGAGGTGAACATCATTTTCTGTTGTCTTACTCCAAATTTATGGAGTTCACATAGAATCAGAACATTGAATTCATTCAAGTCAAATTGATTGTCTATTAAATCCAGGCCTATGTTAGATAATGCTATTGCAAATATCACCATCCAGATAGAGCAAAATGACCTGTAATTTTTCTTTGATGAAGCCAAGCCCCACAGATGTCAGAAGTTGAATATATACCATGGATCATTTATACAGGAAGGGTTTTGATGTGCCCCCGGTTTACAAGACTTTCTTGGATACTCTAGCTCCATAGATCAGTCTACAAACAAATTCCTTTTTTTAAAGATTTTATTTATTTATTTGAGAGGTAAAGTTATAGACAATGAGAAGGAGAAACAGAAAGAAAGGTCTTCCAACTGCTGGTTCACCCCCTAATTGGCTGCAATGACCAGAACTGGGCTGATCCAAAGCCAGGAGCAGGAGCTCCTCCCAGGTCTCTCACAGGGTGCAGGGTCCCAAGGACTTGAGCCATCTTCCACTGCTTTCCCAGGCCATAAGCAGAGGGCTAGATCAGAAGAAGAGCAGCCGGGAATGGAACTGGCACCCATATGGGATGCTGGCACTGCAGATGGAGGATTAACCTACTATGCCACCGCACTGGCCCCCCAAATTCCTATAATTCTTATCTGACATTCTAATTCCTTACAATTCTTAGTGAAAATTTGGACTTGCTAAATGTCTTCTATTCAAAATACAACACCCACCAAAGGATCTTCCACTAAAATTGCTTCTCTCCCCTATTTCTCTTTTTAAACTTACAGAATAAGGCAAATAATCTTAGTTAAACTTCTTCCTATGCATGGTCATAACTGAGGATTGCTCAGTAACCATAAGGCCACTATAAAGCTGGCCAATCATCTCCTCACTCTGAATGTAGCTCAGCCATCCTCCCTCCCCTGAGTACCTGTCAGATCCTTTTCAATGGAAGCTTATCCTAACTGCATAGAATTCAGCATTGACCCACAGCTAAGCACAGTAGTAAGATGGGGTAATGTAGGGCAGTACACGGTCCTGTAAGCATACCAGACCTGCTCCCTTGCACCAGAGAAGGGACAGAGAATCACGATGAACATCTTCATCAGACGTCCACCACACATTTTCCTCAGGTCTTCAGAGAGTACCACACATGGATACTTTCTAATCTTTTAATTTTAGCCCCTTGGCCTTCTAACTATCAGCCTTTTACATGTGCTGTCCCTGAGTGAGCCTATCCTAAGACATGCTACCTTTTGCTACAAAGCAGTGATGCTTCAACCTCAGTTCCTTTGGGTTGTCTACATAGATTGTCCGGAAGTACCTTGAGTGTCAACGACTTCTTTCTGCAGCAGGAAGGAGTGAGCTCTGGTCTCAGTTTTTGCTACATTTGGGGGCACATGTCGAGGGTTTAGAAATAAATGGCTGGGATGTGGTTAAGGTAAGGGTGAAATTTTCTATTCTGGGCTGTGGCTCATTTTCTAAAATCAACTGAAATTAAACCAAACTTACCACTAAAAACATTATTTTTCTATTGAGGCTTACCCAACCCAGTCCTTTGGAAAAACACACATTCCTTCTATTAACCTGACTTTTATCCTATTCTTTATGAACTAAAAAATACAAAACAAAAGTTATTTTTCTTATTTGCTAAAGGCATGCTTGTCCTATTCTAAATTTTGCAACATTGATTCTCCCACATTAATTGACAAAGCCAAGTCCCAAGCCCATTTCCCATATTCTCAATCCCTGTGAGGTTTGGGGGGAGTTTGGTATACCCTACCCACACATCACTTATTACTTTTCTGTTATAAACCAACTATGTATTCAGCCCTGTACTAAGTGATTTGATAAAAGATATACAAACCACAATTCCTTCCCTCAAGGAGCATATTGTTTTGGAAAACTCCTACTTACACTTGGAAATGCAACCAGATTTTCACAAAGTGTTTTCCAAGCAAAGAGACCATAGAAGGAATCAATGTGAGGCAAGAGTTGCTAGAGGATGTGCTGCCTTATAGAATTCATATACATTTAGAGGCATAGAAGATGGGGGAATGGCATGTAGGTAGAAGGGACAACATGAACTAAGGCATAAAACCAAAAACCTCAATAGGCTAATCCTCCATCTTGCGGCGCCGGCACACCGGGTTCTAGTCCCGGTCAGGGCGCCGGATTCTGTCCCGGTTGCCCCTCTTCCAGGCCAGCTCTCTGCTGTGGCCAGGGAGTGCAGTGGAGGATGGCCCGAGTGCTTGGGCCCTGCACCCCATGGGAGACCAGGATAAGTACCTGGCTCCTGCCTTTGGATCAGCGTGGTGCGCCAGCCGTGGCAGCCATTGGAGGGTGAACCAACGGCAAAGGAAGACCTTTCTCTCTGTCTCTCTCTCTCACTGTCCACTCTGCCTGTCAAAAAAAATAAATAAAAAAAAAATTAAAAAAAAAAAAAAACCAGCATGGTATCTCAAAGAGAAACTAATGGTGGTTCAGGGTTGCTACAGTATAAATCTCAAACTGGGAGAAATAAGATATTAAGGGTCATGAAAACAAAGTAAAGAGATTTTATATATATATATGTATGTATATATATATATATAGAATGATGCCATATGACTATATAAGTATAGTTGTATATAACATACTTGGATCTTATATATTTATTGTATATTAGTGTAGTTACTCAATGGCTGATGTTGGCGTGACTTGGTGAGTAAATGAAACTGGGGCATGAAGGAAGGGAAGGGTCAAACAAAATTTCAAATCAAACAAATGTGTATTTCTCAATAAACACAGACACCGACAAAGATAAGTAGAAAACTCAGCGAGACAGTAGCTCATAGGGGGAAGATCAAGGACTCAGCTCTGGACATGGTGAATTCAAGTGCATGTGAAACATTTAGAATACAGTAGATGAATGCGTAAGTCTGAATTCCTGAGATGTCTGGACAGAGGAAATGGATGTGGAATTTATGAGACTAGAAGCAGTAACTAAAACAGGGACATGAGGCGGACTTATCCCAGGAGGTTGGTCTTTCTACCATTAGCGGGAGTGGTAGCTTTGTTCACTGTTTTTGAAGAATGAATGCTGTTATACAGATATGCTTAAATTTTTACTTTCAAATGAAAATATATAAGGATAAGGAATCAAGTCCATTTCATTTTTTCATAATTTTATGACTAAGTATTGAGGGATGATTTTAAATATTGTTCTTAAAAGGAAAGCAATAGCTTACTGTTTACAGATGGATTCTATGTGAATTTTTACTGTCCCAGATAACAACCTCAAGGATACTCTGCCTCTCAAAATTATCTCCAATTTATCTCCTAAACTTTTTATATAATCTTATAAACCATATCATGTTTAGACTGATACTCAGAGGTAAAAGAAAAAACATCTATTTTACTTTTCAGCTTGATATGCATAGCATAATAAGAAGTTTTCTCTATCCCCTAAAAAATTTTTTTCTCTTTTTTTTAAATTTCCCCATTTTCTCTTTTTTAATTCAAAGATACTCCATATATATATATAGTGGAAAATAGCCCAAATATAGAGGAACATAAATTATAAAACAGAAAACTGAGCTAAATCCTAGGCTCCTAACTCAAATTTTAGTATTAATTTGATATTTAAATGCTATAAATATAGACTCAAAATATTTAAATATATTTTAAAATAGTAGATATTGTATTTATTGCCAATAAGCACATGTATACAGTGTGTGTGTGTGTGTGTGTGTGAGAGAGAGAGAGAGAGAGAGAGAGAGAGAGAGAAGAAGAAGAAAGGACACCAGCCATTAGGGAAAAATGTGTTCACCAGGTCAGTAACTGTAACAGATGCCGTCAGTAACAGATGCTGTATAATTATCTACACATTTGCTACTTGCTAGATAAACGCAAAAGCTGAAAAAACAGTTTCATGAGTATAATTTGCTCCAAGGAGCCAAAAACTGCTAACTCAAGGGAATCTTCCTTCATGAGTGTGATGGTTTTGCCTTCTAAGAACGAGGGTACCAATCCCTCAGGTCTCACCACAGTCTGTGACTTAGAGTCAAAGCAGCTAAGTTCCAAGCAGTGAACTTCTCAACACCTCTCACTAGCCCTTCCTCTCCAAACTTTCACATTTGCCTTTCACTTCAGTCCCAGTGTATATTTTTAAAATACAGAGTATATATGAGGAGTGATCAAGAGTTCCTGGAAAATCCGTATTATGAAGAAAACTACACATGTATTTAAAAAAAAAAAAAAGCCACACAGTTATCTTTTAATTCCATTTTTCCACAAGCTTTTTGCATAACTTCATGCCACTGCTAATACATGCCAGTCAGCAAGATTGAGAATTCATCTTCACTGCAGTGTTACCGTAAGGAAGAAGTTTCCCCAAATGAGGTAATGACTGGCAAGCAAAGATATTTCAAAAAGTTTATGGAAAGTGGGATTATAAGATAAGCTTTGGAGCAGACATTTGGCTTAGTAATTAAGACCCGCATATCTCATACCGGAGTGACTGGATTTCAAGTCCCCCTACAGCTCCAGACTCCAAATCCCTGCTTATGCAGTTCATAGGAGGTAGCAGGTGATGGCTAAAATGATTGAGTTCCTGCCACCCACGTGAGAGACATGGATTGCATTCCCAGTTCCTGGTTGTGGTGTTGGCCTGGGCCAGGTTGTCGCATGCATTTGGATAGTGAATCAGCAGATGAGATCTCTCTCTCTCTCCCTACACATGTGTTTGTGTCTGTGAGTCTGTCTCTGTGCCTTTCAAGTAAACAATTTTTATAGCTAAGTTTTTCTGTGATGCAAAAATTTTTGAAATCAGTTCTTTTGAGTCTTCCAAAAGTTTATTAAACGCATGTTATGAACAAGCTATGTCTGGATATTTTTAACTGCATCAAAAAATACTTACAATTTAATTTCATTTTCCATGAATTTTTTGAAGTATCCTCACATGTGTAGATGTATGCATAGATATGTGTTGTCTGAAAATTCTTTATGAAGATAGGTTACAATTGCTTATGAGTTACAATGGAGTTTTTCTTTGGTTAACAAATTTTCTTTTTAAAATAAATTTATTTATATAAAGATAACAGATTTCATATATTTCATATATATTCAGTTTTAAGAACATGTGGATACTTCCCACCCTTCCACTTCCTTCTTTCTTATTTTTCTTTTACTTTTTGCAATGGCATACTTTCAATTTAATTTCTAATTACAAACTTAATCCTCTACTAAGTAAAGAATTCAACAAGAAAAAAGTAGAAATACTGCTGTTCCTCAGGAATATAGACAAGGGCTATAAATAATAATCAAATCTCAACAGGTGAATTTCACTCATATACATTACATTTTTTGTATGCCATATATTAGCTACCACAAATTGGAGAAGACATATGTGTCTTCTGCAGGTTGGCTTTTTTTCACTAAGTGTATTTTCAATTATTGAATATTATTTGAAAAGCATTTTTTTGTCCACTAGGGCTCTTTGTTCTTCATTGCTTCAAGTATCAGGACTTCTTGAAAGTTCAGTCTTCATTTAGATCCTGAGTTGTACAAACCATTCATAAAGAAGAAATAAATAGGATAGTTGGGGAAATTTGGATGCTATCTGGGTATTTGATAATACAGAGGAATTATTCTGTTAAATTTATAATAATAAAACTAGTTTTATTTTTGAAAGAACCATCTTAAATAATAAAAACTGTCAGAGGCATCACAGTACCAGATTACAAGACATACTATGGGGCTATTATAATCAAACCAGCATGGTACTGTCATAAAAATAGACATGTAGACCATGGACAAGAATAGAAACCCCAGAAATAAAACCACACATCTACAATAAACTAATCTTTGACAAACGTGCTAAAAACATTCCATGTAGAAAAGGCAATCCCTTTCATAAATGGTGCTGAGAAAATTAGATTTCCACATGCAGAAGTTTGAAACAAGACCCCTACCCTACACTCGCTACAAAAGCATTAAAAATTGATCAAGGATCTAAACTTAAGACCTGAAACTATCAAACTACTAGAGGAAAGCCAAGGGGAAACATTGGATCACATTGACCTAGACAAACACTTTTTGGGTAAGACCAATAAAGGACAGGCAATAAAAGCAAAAATAGACAAATGAGATTATATCATGCCAAGAAGCTTATGCACAGCAAATGAAATGAATAACAAAGTGAAAATAACAAAGTGGTACCAAGAGAATGGTATAAAATATTGGCAAAGTATGCATCAGGTCAAGGATGAATATCAAAAACATAAGGAGATCAAGAAACTCAAACAATCCAGTTAAGAAATGGGCAAGTGATTTGAAGTTATTTTTCAAAGAAGTACAAATGGTAAACAGACACATGAAAAAATGCCCAGTATCACTAGCCATCAGAGAAATTCAAACAAAAACCACAATGAGGTATCATCTCACTCCAGTTGGAATGGTTATTAACCAAAAATGAAAAAAAAAAAATGCTGATGAGGTTGTAGAGAAAAGAGTTCCCTAATACACTGTTGGTAGAAATGCAAATTAGTACAACTGTTATGTAAAACAGTATAGAGATTCCTCAGAAATTAAAAGTGGATGTACCATATGACTCAGCTATCCCACTTCTGAGGATATATCCAAAGGAAATTAAGTTAGCATATGATAGAGATACTTGCACTCCCATGTTTACTGCAGCCCAATTCACAAAAGCAAAGGTTTCTCTCTCCCATTTGGGTGGCAGGGGCACAAGAACTTGAGCCATCATCTGCTGCCTCTTAAGATATACATGAAATCACCAATTAAGAAAAGATATATTATTTTTTACTAATGTATACGTGTCTAATAATATACTAAACCTAAGCTATTAGTGAGGCAGAAGACAAAAGGAGAAAAGGTGAAAATAGAGGAAACAAGAAAAAGTTGCTTATACTAAAGATGAATGTTATCACATGACTCATGCCAGTCTCATGGTGGAATAATTTATTATTAATTATAATAGTTATTATAATAATAGTTATGAAAAAATTATTGGAGCTGACTGAATGCTAGGTAATTCAGTAGTTCTAGGAATAATCAAATAAAGCATGGCTCCTAACCTGTTGAGTTCATAAGCTAGTTGAAAAGGTGCAATAATAAATCAATGATTATAGGTCAGAGGTTTTTTTGTTTTTTGTTTTTTGTTTTTTGTTTTTTTTTTTGTAGAAGAATATTCTTTCAGCCCAGAGACTGGAATATAAATTAGACTAGCCGTGGGCTGGAGGTTCCCCTTTGAGAGGTGTTGCATCATATGAGAGCTGAAGAATGAGTAAGAATTGGCTTGGTTAAAAAAAAAAAAAAGATGTGAAGAGGGCAATTCAGACAGAGGAACAGCATCCACGGGTAGGGAGGCACTGACAGAGCCCATAAGTTTTGATACGTTCTGTTGTCATCATTCATTTCCAAGAATTTTTTTTTATTTCCCTTTTTAATTCTTTTATGAGACACTTAATTTAGGAGCATGTTATTTAATCTCCATGTGCTTGTATATTTTTAACATTTTTTAATGTGTTAATTTCCAGCTTCATTTCATTTTGATCTAAAAAGATACATTATATGACTTCAGTTTCTTTGAATTTGTTGAGAATTGGTTTATGTCCTAGCAAATGGTCTATCCTAGAGAAGTTCCATGCACTAATGAAAAGAATGCGTATTCTGCATCTGTGGGATAAAGTGTTCTGTATATATCAATTAAGTCCATTTGGCCCATAATGTAGCTTAGCTCTGTTATTTCTTTTTTGATATTTTTCTAGTTGATCTGTTAGTGATGAGAGTGAGGTATTGAAGATCCCATTGTTATTGTATTGAAGTCTATGTCTCCCTTTAAATCCATTAACAGTCCTTTTAAATCCATTAAATAACCAAGTGTCCTGACATTGGGTCAGCAAAAACTATATTTGCAGGGAAGTTTATAGCAATTAGTGCCTATATCATGAAATTGGAAAAGCGTCAAATAAACAATCTAACAATGCATCTCAAGGACCTAGAAAAACAGGAACAAACCAAATCTAAAATTAGTGGGAGGAAAGAAATAATTAAAATTAGAAAAGAAATAAATTTGAAACATAAAATGACACCGAATACCAGTGAAATGAAGAGATGTTTTTTGAAAATATAAACAAAATTGATATGCTATTGGCCCAACTAACCAAAATGAGGAGGGAGGGGAGATGGGAGAGAAGACCCAAGTTAATAGAATCAGAAGTGAAAAAGGAGGTGTTACAACAGACACGACAGAAATAAAAAAAAAAAATCACCAGGAATTACTATGAAGAGGTATATGCTAACAAGTTGCAAAATCCAGAAGAAACTGATAGGTTTCTGGACACATACAATCTACCAAAATTGAATCATGATGACTTGGAAACCCTAAATAAACTGGTCACCAAGGTGAATATTGAATCAATAATAAAGACCCTCCCAAAAAGGAAATCCCAGGACCTAGTGACTTAACTCCTGAAATCTACCAAACATTTAAAGAACTAATTTCAATACTTCTCAAAGTATTCAAAAGAATTTGAAAGGGGAAGGTCCTCCCAAACTCCTTCTATGAGGCCAACATCACCTTAATTCCAAAACCAGAAAGAGATACAACAATGAAAAAGAAGTATAGACCAATATGCCTGATTAACATAGATGCAAAAATCATCAACAAAATACTTTCTAATTGAATATAACAACACATCAGAAAGATCATTCACCTGGAACAAGAGGGACTTATTCCTGGGTTGCAGGGATGATTCAAAGACACATCAATAAATGTGATACATCACATTAGCAAATTGAAGAATAAGAACCATATTATTATCTAAATAAATGCAGAGAAAGCATTTGACAAAATACAGCATCCTTTCACAATAAAAATTGAAACAAATGGATATACAAGGAACATTCCTTAACACAATCAGGCAAAATATCACAAACCCACAGCCAACATCATGTTGAGCGGGTAAAAGTCGGAAGCATTTCCATTGAGATATGGACTCAGACAAGAATGCCCACTTTCACCATTGATATTCAGTAGAGCTATAGAAGTTTTAGCCAGACCCAGTAGCGAAGAAAAAGAAATCAAAGGGATACAAATTCGAAATGAGAAAGTCAAATTATCCCTGTTTGCAGATGGCATGATCCTATATATAGAGGGATATCAAAAGACTCAACTAAGAGATATTGTTACTCAGAACAGAGTTTGGTAAAGTTGCAGAATATAAAATCAACACACAAAAATCAGTAGCCTTTGTTTACAAAACAATGCCATAGGTGAGATTGAACTTGCAAGATTAGTACCATTAACAATATCTATAAAAATTTAAGTACCTTGAAATAAATTTGACCAAGAATGTGAAAGATCTCTATGATGAAAATTACAAAACATTAAAGAAAGAAAATAAGACACACAAAAAATTGGAAAAATCTTCCATGTTTGTGGATTGGAAGAATTAATGTCATCAAAATGTCCATACTACCAAAAGCATTTTAAAGATTCAATGCAATCCCAATCAAAATAACTACAATGTTGTTCTCAGATCTAGAAAAAATGAAATTAAAATTTGTATGGAAACACAAGAGTCCCCCAACTGGCACAAAAAGACATAGATCAATGGAACAGAATAGTAACCTCCATAATTAACCCATGCATCTACAACCAACTAATCTTTGACAAATGAACTAAAAATCAATCCCTGAAGAAAGGATAGTCTCTTCAATAGATCGTGCTGGCAAAATTGGATCTTATGTGTAGAGGTATGAAACAAGACCATTGCCTTATTTTTTTTTTTAAAGTATTTTTTTTTTAATTTTTTATTTTTTTGACAGGCAGAGTGGACAGTGAGAGAGAGAGAGACAGAGAGAAAGGTCTTCCTTTGCCGTTGGTTCACCCTCTAATGGCCGCCGCGGCCAGCGTGATGCGACCGGCGCACCGCGCTGATCCGATGGCAGGAGCCAGGAGCCAGGTGCTTTTCCTGGTCTCCCATGGGGTGCAGGGCCCAAGCACCTGGGCCATCCTCCACTGCACTCCCGGGCCACAGCAGAGAGCTGGCCTGGAAGAGGGGCAACCGGGACAGAATCCGGCGCCCCGACCGGGACTAGAACCCGGTGTGCCGGCGCCGCTAGGCGGAGGATTAGCCTAGTGAGCCGCGGCGCCGGCCAAGACCATTGCCTTATACCTTATACAAAAATCAACTCAAAATGGATGAAGGATCTAAATATAGGACTCATAGCATCAAATTACTAGGGGAAAACATTGGGTAGACTCTGCAAGACATTGGCATAGGCAAAGACCTCTCATGAAAAACCTCAGAAGCACAGGCAATCAAGGCAAAAAGAGACAATGGGATTACATGAAGCTAGGAAGCTTCTGTACTGAAAAAAAAAAAAAATTCAACCAAGTGAAGAGGCAACTGAAGAATGACAAAATATTTGCATACTATGAAACTGATAAATGATTAATATCCATAATCTATAAAGAGCTCAAGAAACTCAACAACAACAAAATAAAAAATCCAGTAAGAAATGGGCAAAGGATATGAACAGGCATTTTTTCAAAGGCTGAAATTCACATGGCTAACAGACACATCAAAAAATAATCAGGATCACTAGCCATCAGAGAATTCCGAATCAAAACCACAATGAGATTTCACTTCATCCCAGTTAGAATGGCTATAATCCAAAAATCAAAAAGCAATAAACACTGGTGAGGATGTGGGGGAAAAGGTACCCTAATATGTTGTTGGTGGGAATACAAACTATATTGAGTTTATATATTATAATGACAGTATAGAGATTCCTCAGAAGTCTGAAAATAGATCTACCATATGACCCAGCCATCGCACTCCTGGGAATACTCATAGGAAACGAAATCTGAATATGAAAGAGTTATCTGTACCCCAATGTTTATTGCAGCCCAGTTCAAATACCTAGGTTATAGAATGAACACAGATTTTCATCAACTGATGCCTGGATAAAAAAAAAATGTGGTATATATACACTATGAAATACTACTCAGCTGTAAAAAAAAAAAATGAATGAAATCCTGTTTTTTACAACAAAATGGATGCAACTGGAAATGATTATACCTAGTGAAATAAGCCATTCCCAAAAAGACAAATATCATATATTTTCCCTAATTTGTGGTAATTAATATACAGGACACAAAAAATATAATGTATGTGAGCAAAATTGACATTTCGAGATTTGATTTTTTTTTTATAGCTTTGTCTATACTCTTAAGCAGCAGTAGTTTTTCTACTTACTACTTGTTGGAATTCTTTATTGGATGCAACTGGAAATGATTATACCTAGTGAAATAAGCCATTCCCAAAAAGACAAATATCATATATTTTCCCTAATTTGTGGTAATTAATATACAGGACACAAAAAATATAATGTATGTGAGCAAAATTGACATTTCGAGATTTGATTTTTTTTTTATAGCTTTGTCTATACTCTTAAGCAGCAGTAGTTTTTCTACTTACTACTTGTTGGAATTCTTTATTTGATGGAGGGTTAAGCTTTTGTTTATAAAATAAAGTATAGGTATTTCATTTTAACATTTAACTAAAAATAACCAAGGGAGGAGGTAACATGGAAGCATGGGGAGGAGGGCAGTTAGAGTAGGATTTATCATTATGCTCTTAAATCTGAAAATTGTTCACCTTATATAAATAAAAAATCAAATAAAAAGTAGATAGAAACAGGAAAGATTAAAGAGATAGAATCCATAGTTGTTGAAGAGTGAAAGGAGGGAAACTTCAAAGAGGGGAAAACCAGGGATGATCTACATTTTGAGCTTTAGTGGCTGGATGGGCAGTGGTGTCACCTACCCAGGACTCACATTCAAAAAATTATGACTCACAGACATGACCAGACATGTTTCTGCCTCACTCTAAAAAATGGTAAATAGAGAGAAGAATCAGTTATGAAGGAAACAATTGGGTAGTTTTGTAGTATAATAGATTGAGTTTTTTTTGTTTTTTGTTTTTTGTTTTTTTTTTTTTTTTGACAGGCAGAGTGGACAGTGAGAGAGAGAGACAGAGAGAAAGGTCTTCCTTTACCGTTGGTTCACCCTCCAATGGCCGCCACGGCCAGCGCGCTGCAGCCGGCGCACCACGCTGATCTGATGGCAGGAGCCAGGTGCTTCTCCTGGTCTCCCATGGGGTGCAGGGCCCAAGCACTTGGGCCATCCTCCACTGCACTCCCTGGCCACAGCAGAGAGCTGGCCTGGAAGAGGGGCAACCGGGACAGAATCCGGCGCCCCGACCAGGACTAGAACCCGGTGTGCCGGCGCCACAAGGCGGAGGATTAGCCGCAGCACCGGCTAGATTGAGTTCTGATATGGGAATTTATGAAATGAGTGTAAGGCAGTGTCTCACAAAGATAAAAAATTGAATACAGTGTGCATTGAATGAAGAAGCCCTTCAGCAGGAGTTTATGTCAGAGAACAAAGACTGGCTGGGGTAACAGCTCTAATTCTTCTGCTGAATATTTTTCATCCTAGATTTTTTTTTTATGTAATCTATTATTACTTTAGATTCTCAGGGTCACAGGAAATGCATGACAGTTACTACTATACAGTTCTCAATTTTCATATTAATGCGATATTAATACAAATAGATCAGATTCAACAAAGATCCTAGTTGCAATTCTAAGAATATAACGATACTTACCATCTCCCCTCTCTTCCTTTCTGTCTCCTTCCCTCTTTTATCTGCACCACGATAACCCCAACAAATACCTGATCCCATTTTAATCCTGGTCCAGAACTAATCAGCGCAGAATTTCTTGGTTTCACTTTGTGTAATTCAGAGAGACATGTATTAAAGATAGTTTTCCTGATCATGTGCAGAAATACAAAATTTTCCAGTGAAAGAATCATCAAAGGCTTTGGGCTTATAACTTCTCATCTAGCCTAGGGTTGTTTTTTACTTACCATGTGGATTCCACTGCCTTAACTCGTGTTATTTCAGTGTTATTTTTATTTCTCCCTGATTACATTATAATTATAACTTATATTCTTGATTCCTGAGTACAAAATGAGGTCACATTCCTTTCAATATTCAAAATAAATTCTCAGCCTGCAGAATCCTAGCACCCCTGCAGGAAAACTATACAAGAGAACTACCTTGAAGTTAGTGAATATGCCTTCAAAGAGTCTTATTAAATTTTTCCTTATTGGAAATTGTAGGACAACCCAGTGAGTGGAAGGAGGGGCAAGAAATTATTCTGATAACAATAGGCAGCTGATAGAAATGCTATTCATGTTGCCATTTCTTAGGAGATGTTCTGGATAGATGAACAGTTGTGCCCATCACAGAGCACACTAAGTCACGCTCAGGCTATCACCCTGGTACTTGCACAAGCAATTGTTCCACCATGCATATTCACTCACTACCCATTTCATGCCAATAGTCTGTAAAGGCGAGAGGGAGCCCTGGAACACAGAAAGACCACACAGGGAAATCTCTTGCAATCACCAAAATGGCTTAACCATGGAATCTGTGCTGAATTTTAACAGCCGCAACACACACACACTCACACACACACACACTCTCACCTGGCCTGGTAAACCAAACCGAACTTCAGAGGTTTCCAGTTTTGCTCTAATACACGTGACAAATTTATCCCAGTTTTCAGCAAGAGGTACCCTGTACCCTCCTGAATATGAAGCAACTCTTTGTGGCTGTTTTATCAACTGTGAAGGGACTATTGGCTTCAAAAGTCCCTTATTTGGGGTTTATTCTTGCCTTCCTCTGCCTACGGTTTTCTCTCGAGAGAATCTTTACTGACTCCATGGTGTGATAGAACTTTTGACCTATCTTGAGAAATTTGGCATACAGTAACAAGAAAACATCACTAATGGAGAAAAATCTTAGAATTGTAGGATGAATGTTGATTCTGCTATGTGCTATCCAGAACACTCTGTAGTTCTAATTTTCTCTTCTGTAAAATAACAATATATACATACATACCTATGAACTTACATGTTCTGCCTCTGTAATTTTGTTTATGTGGCCATTAAACAATGTAAAAGAGCTTATTGTGAGTGATAAATCCCTACCTCTATGCAATATAGCATTAGTAGCAGTTGTTGCAATAAAATCAAAGACAATGAGATTAAGGCAGAGATATCTGTTACCCACCCCCACTCTGCATTACCACCAGGGTTCTGCTTTGAGGAAGCTTTCCTATTCACCACAAATGTTCACATTGCTCAATTTCTATTGCACTAGTAATGTCATTCTTGCTTGACCTTGAGGTTCTCACTCCCTGATTTGCAACTGGGCAGTAATCCAGGATGTTCTAATACTCTGATTGCAAAATCAGAAAGAGAGCTTTGTGTAACCCATAAATCTATCTCCATACCTCTACCATGTGGAAGTCTGGTAATAGTAATGTCTGTTATTATCACCCACCCCTTCCCCACTGCCTGAGGATAATGATGATGCATTCCAGATGCCCTCACTGGAAGAAATAGGGTCGCCAGTGTGGTCAACTTATATTTTAGGAGTATGGTCGCAGTTACGGAACACTTCATTAGAACCTATGTCCGTATGGAGGGTCCCTCTGAACAAGAAGCTCCTTGGTGGTGACTTAAGAAATCTTTGCCCTTGGATTACAATATTCTTGATCCCTGAGGACCTAATACAATTAGTCAAGAGTACCAATTATCATAATGCACTAACCTCTCCCTCAGAATCTTTCACAACCACTCCATCCACTTGACACACATTTTTGGTTCAGAGCTAGGGCCAAGTGGACAAACCAGACAGATACCCCTCTGTCATCTTACCCAAGTAAGAAATTCAAATGATGGCCAACTGGCAATGAACTTTCCCCCTCTATTCAGTTGCCTAATCCCATATCAGAGAACCTTGGTTCAAGTCCCAGTTCACTTCCAATTCCAGTGTCCTGATAATGCACACTCTAGGAGGCAGCAGGTGGTAACTAAAGTACTGGGGTCCGAGTAACCCACATGGAGACTGATGGAGTTGCAAGCTGCTGGCTTCATCCTGGAGTTTCAGGCATATACCTTCATCCTGGCTTCATCCTACAATAGACAGGGCTATTGGCTATTGAGGCCATTTGCAGAAAGAACCAGAATATAGAACATCTCTCCCTCTCTCTCTCTCTTTCTCTCTCTCTCTGTGTGTGTGTGTGTGTGTGTGTGCACATGCACACCTTTCAAATTAAAGAACATTTTAAAAAGTTATCAGAAGGCCGGCGCCGTGGCTCACTAAGATAATCCTCTGCCTTGCGGCGCCGGCACACCGGGTTCTAGTTCCGCTCGGGGCGCCGGATTCTGTCCCGGTTGCCCCTCTTCCAGGCCAGCTCTCTGCTGTGACCTGGGAAGGCAGTGGAGGATGGCCCAAGTGCTTGGGCCCTGCACCCCATGGGAGACCAGGAGAAGCACCTGGCTGCTGCCTTTGGATCAGCACGGTGCACCAGCCGCAGCGCGCCAGCCATGCCGGCCATTGGAGGGTGAACCAACGGCAAAGGAAGACCTTTCTTTCTGTCTCTCTCTCTCACTGTCCACTCTGCCTGTCAAAAAAAAAAAAAAAAAAAAAAAAGTTATCAGACATCCTGGGGCTGGTGCTGTGACACAGGGGGTTAAAGCCCTGGTCTGAAGCACCATCATCCCATATGGGTGCCAGTTCTAGTCCAGGCTGCTCCACTTCTGATCCAGCTCTCTGCTGTGGCCTGGGAAAGCAATAGAGAATGGCCCAAGTCCTTGGGCCCCTGCACCCATGTTGAAGACCTGGAAGAAGCTCCTGGCTCCTGGCTTCAGATCGGCGCAGTTCTGGCCGCTGTGACCAACTGGGTAGTGAACCAGCGGATGGAAGACCTCTCTCTGTGTCTCTACCTCTCTCTGTAACTCTGTGTTTCAAATAAATAAAATAAATCTTTTAAAACAAAAGGTTATTAGACATCCAGTACCACCTGTTTTCTTTGCTTCCTTCATTCTGAATCCACTGGAACACCCAGGAAAACACTTTGGTAGGAGATGATTAACATTTCACCTTTCATTCTTAATGCACAGCAATTAACTTTATGGCTCATCTCCCAGTGTGCTGCTGAAGATCTCGCATAATGATCACCGCTGATGTATATACACTTTTCAGTTCTTACCAAACTGAACTTTATGATCCTTTCTACCTAAAATTCTAGGCCCTACTGCTTTTTACCAAAACAAAAAAAAAAAAAAAGAGGAAATATATATTTCCCCAAGACATATATTCTGTTTTGACTCCCATGGTCTAAAAATACCAGACACAAATTTCTACAACATTTTCCCATTGTTTTATCTTCTTTCAAATGTTTGACTTGCCATTGACAGTATTTCTTAAAATTGAGAGGTATTTCATTTCTTCGTTGTTTATCCAGACCATTCCTGGCACAGGATAGATATCAAAATTGTGTTGAATTGAGCTAAATGATCCCTCTTAGTAACTTTTAATATTCTTAATTTTATAATAGTTACAGTGGCTTTTTCAATAGTTGTCTTTATTTTCCCAACTAGAATATGTATTATTAAAGAGCTGATTGAAATTAGAGATGCAATCTATCACCATGAACTGGAGCCAAGTTAACTAACATAAAAACACTAAGCTTTAGATTTCATATTCCTACCAACCAAAATAACTGATCAAACATATTTTACATGAAACTTTATATGTCAGAAAATTAGTTTATTATAGAATTTTTACTACTTTCATATTATTTGAAAAATGAAAAAAGCACAAGAATATTTATTTTTCTAGATTGAATTTGACATTTCTGTACCTCAAATACAATTCCATGTAATATAATTTTTACACAGCAATAAAATAAAATAAAATAAAATAAAAAAGATCACCCATAAGAAAATGTTTCAGCATTGTTTAAGCATCTCTATCATATTTTTTGCAAATCTGTACCAACACTTTGGAAGCATTTTATACAAACATTGACAATTCAACTCTAAACCATTAGTGTGAAATGGTTTCTAGGAGTGGAGACCACACATCTCACTTTATCTGGGATGGATCAGGCTTATTCTTGTTGTCATAGCACAATCATTAATTAGTAGGAGCCCCTTTCTTTCTCAAGATATTTTGTTTGCACAATAAAACTACGACTTCCACCTGTTTTACAGGCTATCTGCTATGCAGAGATAAAGAAGACAATACATTTAACATTTAAATTTTACCATGATTAACAAAAATCTCCTGACTTTCCTTTTTAACAAATTATGTATCTGTAAGGTGTGCAACTGGGAAATACACGTGTACCTTGTGAAATAACTACCACTATCAAGCTGATTAATATATCCATCACATCACACAGTTACTATGTTCTTCCTTCCTTCCTTTCTTTTCTTTTTCCCTCTTTACTCCCCTTCTTTCTGTCTGACTGCCTTTTCATTCTTTTTCTTATTTCTTTCCCTTCCTTCCTTCCTTCCTTCCTTCCTTCCTTCCTTCCTTCCTTCCTTCCTTCCTTCCTTCCTCCTTTCCTTCTGTTCTCTTTCCTCCCCTCCCAAATGATGTCCCAAGTGTCCCAAATGATGTCTTAATCCCTAGGCCAAACACCTATCCCTAGTGGTTTTGATTTGCATTTCCCTGATAATCAAGGAAGGTTGATTACTTTTCCATAAACATCCTTTCCACTTGAATATCTTCCTTTAAGAACTTTCTATGCAGGTCCTTGTTCATGTTATAATTGTCTGTTAGGAAAGTCTCTCTCATTCATTTCTGATGACCAGCTATGCCCAGTATTCTTCATTGTCATGGTGATTTGTCTCTTTTCAGCACTTGGAATTTATTGTGCTACTCTCTCCAGCCTATAAAGTCTCTACTGAAAAAGCCATGTATACTTTTATTGTAGTGGGGACTCCCTTTGTATGTGATGAATCATTTTTTTCTTGATCTTAACAATGTTATATTTTTTCCTTCATGCTTGACAATTTGGTTATAATATGTGTCAGTGAATATCACTCACTTCTGTCCACTTGCCATTTGTGTAACATGGATCTGGGTGCTCATTTTCTTCTTTATATTTCAGAAGTTTTACTTTACTATTTCTTTAAATAAGCCTTCTGCTACTTTATTTTCCTCTGTGACTTAGGAAATCCCATAATATGTTTGTTGTTTCATTTAACAGCATCCCATAAATCACAATAATTTTTCTTCTCTTTTCATTTTTCTATTTGATCCTCTGGATAATTTCAAATGATCTGTCTTTGAGTTCTTTGATTCTTCTTTTTCTTTAAGTCATTTGTTTTTTTTTAAACTTTTATTTAATGAATATAAATTTCCAAAGTACAGCTTATGGATTACAATGGCTTCCCCCCCATAACGTCCCTCCCACCCGCAACCCTCCCCTTTCCCTCTCCCTCTCCCTTCCATTCACATCAAGATTCATTTTCGTATCTCTTTATATACAGAAGATCAGTTTAGCATACATTAAGTAAAGATTTCAACAGTTTGCTCCCACACAGAAACATAAAGTGAAAAATACCGTTTGAGTACTAGTTATAGCATTAAATCTCAATGTACAGCACACTGAGGACAAAGATCCTACATGAGGAGTAAGTGCACAGTGACTCCTGTTGTTGACTTAACCAATTGACACTCTTGTTTATGGCATCAGTAATCACCCTAGGCTCTTGTCATGAGCTGCCAAGGCTATGGAAGCCTTTTGAGTTCACCGACTCTTATCTTATTTAGACAAGGTCATAGTCAAAGTGGAAGTTCTCTCCTCCCTTCAGAGAAAGGTACCTCCTTCTTTGAGGACCCGTTCTTTCCACTGGGATCTCACTCGCAGAGATCTTTCATTTAGGTGTTTTTTTTTTTTTTCCCCAGAGTGTCTTGGCTTTCCATGCCTGAAATACTCTCATGGGCTTTTTAGCCTGATCCGTGTGCCTTAAGGATTGATTCTGAGGCCAGAGTGCTGTTTAGGACATCTGCCAGTCTATGGGTCTGCTGTGTATCTCACTTCCCATGTTGGATCGTTCTCTCCCTTTTCTATTCTATCAGCTAGTATTTGCAGATACTATTCTTGTTTATGTGATCCCTTTGGTTCTTAGTCCTATCATTACGATCAATTGTGAACAGAAATTGATCACTGGGACTAGTGAGATGGCATTGGTACAGGCCACCTTGATGGGATTGAATTGGAATCCCCTGGCATGTTTCTAACTCTACCGTTTGAGGTAAGTCAGTTTGAGCATGTTCACATCTCTTCCCTCTCTTATTCCCACTCTTATATTTAACAGTGATCACTTTTCAGTTAAGTTTCAGCACTTAAGAAGACTTGTGTATTGATTACAGTATTCAACCAAAAGTATTAAGTAGAACAAACAAAAAAAAATACTAAGAGGGATAACATATCAAGTTGCTCATCAACAGTCAGGGTGAGGGCTGATCAAGTCACCGTTTCTCATAGTGTTCATTTCCCTTTAACAGGTTTCCTTTTTGGTGCTCAGTTAGTTGTCACCTATCAAGGAGAACAAGTGGTATTTGTCCCTTTGGGATTGGCTTATTTCACTCAGCATAATGTTTTCCAAATTCCTAACAGGGATCACTTTTCAGTTAAAATTTAAACACCTAAGAATAATTGTGTGTTAATTACAGAGTTCAACCAATAGTACTAGAACCAAAAAAACAATACTAAAATGGATAAAGTATTACATTGTACATCAACAGTCAGCACAAGAGCTGATCAAGTCACTGTTTCTCATAGTGTCCATTTCATTTCAACAAGTTTCCCCTTTGGTGCTCAGTTAGTTGTCGCCGATCAGGGAGAACATATGAAATTTGTCCCTTTGGGACTGGCTTAATTCACTCAGCATGATGTTTTCCAAATTCCTCCATCTTGTTGCAAATGACCGGGTTTCATTGTTTTTGACTGCTGTATAGTATTCTATAGAGTACATGTCCCATAATTTCTTTATCCAGTCTAATGTTGATGGGCATTTGGGTTGGTTCCAGGTCTTAGCTATTGTGAATTGAGCTGCAATAAACATTAGGGTGCAGACTGCTTTTTTGTTTGCCAATTTCATTTCCTTTGGGTAAATTCCAAGGAGTGGGATGGCTAGGTTGAATGGTAGGGTTATATTCAGGTTTCTGAGGAATCTCCAGACTGACTTCCATAGTGGCTTAACCAATTTGCATTCCCACCAACAGTGGGTTAGTGTCCCTTTTTCCCCACATCCTCTCCAGCATCTATTGTTGGTAGATTTCTGAATGTGAGCCATTCTAACTGGGGTGAGGTGAAACCTCATTGTGGTTTTGATTTGCATTTCCCTGATTGCTAGTGATCTTGAACATTTTTTCATGTGTCTGTTGGCCATTTGGATTTCCTCTTTTGTAAAATGTCTATTGAGGTCCTTGGCCCATCTCTTAAGTGGGTTGTTTTTTTTGATGTTTGGAGTTTCTTGATTTCTTTGTAGATTCTGGTTATCAACCCTTTATCAGTTGCATAGTTTGCAAATATTTTTTCCCATTCTGTCGGTTGTCTCTTCACTTTCCTGACTGTTTCTTTTGCAGTACAGAAACTTCTCAATTTGATGCAATCCCAAATGTTAATTTTTGCTTTGACTGCCTGTGCTTCTGGGGTGTTTTCCAAGAAGTCATTGCCGGTACCTATATCTTGCAGGGTTTCTCCAATGCTCTCTAATAATTTGATGGTGCCAGATCATAGATTTAAGTCTTTAATCCATGTTGAGTGAATTTTTGTGTAAGGTGAAAGGTAGGGGTCTTGCTTCATGGTTCTGCACATGGAAATCCAGTTTTCCCAGCACCATTTATTGAATAGACTGTCCTTACTCCAGGGATTGATTTTGGATCCTTGATCAAATATGAGTTGGCTGTAGATGTTTGGATTTATTTCTGGTGTTTCAATT
This sequence comes from Oryctolagus cuniculus, assembly GCF_964237555.1. NCBI lineage: Eukaryota > Metazoa > Chordata > Mammalia > Lagomorpha > Leporidae > Oryctolagus > Oryctolagus cuniculus. The sequence continues at coordinate 84,857,157 of NC_091439.1, read as the reverse complement.
CTGTTCCATTGGTCTATCCATCTGTTTCTGTGCCAGTACCATGCTGTTTTGATTACAACTGCCCTGTAGTATGTCCTGAAATCTGGTATTGTGATGCCTCCAGCTTTGTTTTCGGTGTACAAGTTTGCTTTAGCTATTCGAGGTCTCCTGTGTCTCCATATGAATTTCAGCATCATTTTTTCCAGATCTGAGAAGAAGGTCTTCGGTATCTTGATTGGTATTGCATTGAATCTATAAATTGCTTTTGGGAGAATGGACATTTTGATGATATTGATTCCTCCAATCCATGAGTATGGAAGATTTTTCCATTTCTTGGTGTCCTATTCTATTTATTTCTTTAAGGTTTTGTAATTTTCATCATAGAGATCTTGAACGTCCTTGGTTAAGTTTATTCCAAGGTATTTGATTGTTTTTGTAGCTATTGTGAATGGGATTGATCTTAGAAGTTCTTCCTCAGCCATGGCATTGCCCGTGTATACAAAGGCTGTTGATTTTTGTGCATTGATTTTATACCCTGCTACTTTTCCAAAACAATCAAAGCAATCTATGAAAAACCCACAGCCAACATCCTATTTAATGGGGAAAAGTTGGAAGCATTTCCACTGAGATCTGGTACCAGACAGGGATGCCCATTCTCACCACTGCTATTCAATATAGTTCTGGAAGTTCTAGCCAGAGATATTAGGCAAGAAAAAGAAATTAAAGGGATACAAATTGGGAAGGAAGAACTCAAACTATCCCTCTTGGCAGATGATATGATTCTTTATTTAGGGGACCCAAAGAACTCTTTAAGTCAGTTGTTACAGCTCTCTGTTGACTTTCTCAATTAGTCACTGTAATGTTCAGCTCCAGCATTTCTGTTTGGTTCTTTTTTTAAAACTTTCTTTGTTGGATTTATTATTTTGTTCATTTATTGTTTTCTCATTTCAGTTTGTTGTAATCTGTATTCTTTTATAGCTCACTTGGCTTCTTTAGGATGATTATTTTAATTATTTTGCAGGTAATATGTAAATATCCATTTCTTTGTTGTCAGTGAATTGAAATTTGTTTCTTCCTCTGGTGGTGTTATCTTTCACTGATTACTCATGTTCTACCTCATGTTCCTTGAAGTTCATTCATTCATTTGTCCTTTCTTTCTTTCTCTCTCTCTCTTTTTCCATTTAAAGGATTAGCCCCATTCACCATTATTTACTCTCTGGATTCAAGAAAGATTGTTCCTTGTCAACCCAGCTAGTTCTACTACATAAAAACCCAAAATGACTCCATTATTAATAGACATTGAAACAAAAACTACTTCCTAATAATCATAAATTCTAGGTTATATTAATAGGAAAAACTCTCAGAAAATGACAGATTTAATTTCAGAGATGTGTTCTCCTGTGGTGTCAAATCTTAAATTCGTGTGGTAACAGTTACATTTTACTCACTACTTACTTACTGGAGGCTGGTGTTGTCAAATCATTATTTTTCTTCTATATTTACCTATAGAAACTTAGTTTGCCTTTATGTGTATTTTTGATGCATTAAAAATATTTGATAGTGTTCTCCATTTTGTGCTTTTATAAATTCCATAAAGATGGCTGTTCTATACCATTTGAAGAAAGAGAGCAAATTAGGTCAAAAAAGGCACTGTGGAAACAGCATTTGAAACCTACTCCCTGTGGTGACTGAAAGTTTTGCTATCCTCTGACATCTGTTATCTTCGCTGGTATCAGTAGTTATCAAGTAAAATAGACAAGAGGTGATTTTTTTCCAAGAATATACATGAGATCATCTTATCACTTGCTTAATAGATTTTATACTTACTTTATTGAACCAATTTATTTACAGAAGTTGGGTATAGGGGCCAGCACCATGGCATAGTAGGTTAAGCCTCCATCTGCAGCACCAGCATCCCATATGGGCAGTGGTTTTAGCCCTGGATGCTCCACTTCCAATCCAGCTCCCTGTTAATGGCCAGGGAAAGCAGCAGAGGATGGCCCAAGTGCTTGAGCCCCTGTACCTACATAGGTGACCCAGAAGAAGCCCCTGGCTCTGGCCTTTGCAGCCATTCGGAGAGTAAACTAGTGGATGAAAGACCTCTCTCTTTGTCTCTCCATCTCTCTGTCTGGAACTCTACCTCTCAAATAAATAAATCTTTAAAAATAAAAAGAAGTTAGGTATAAGTAGATTTTCACAGTTCACTAAAATCCCATTTCCTGGTGAGTTTTCATAGGAAGCAAGTAGGAATTTTTTCTTTCATTTCAGAAATCTTAAGTTTTTCTTTCTTTTCATAAATTATTTACTTAAATTGCCTCTTTGCTTCTTGTATATGTATTATACAATGACTTTTCAAAATGTTTTGTGAAAGCACACATTAATTTTTAATTGCATTATCCATGAACTTTTGGAAGTAACTGTATATATATAGTACAACTTTTTACAAATATCTTCAAAATGTGACCATTGAGACATAAATCAAACAAGTATAAGAACTCACTGAAACAAAGAAGACATTTAAAATATCATTACACATTCATGGTTGCTTAAATTTTTGGCCATTGCTGATCAACTTAATCATTTCCTATCCCTTTCCCAAAGGTTGAAAGAAGGGCTCAAAGTCCCAACCTTATAATCCTACCTTAGTATTTCCTGTGACAAGTACCCATCCTGAAGCTATCTAGGGACTATTAGGAATAAAGTCAATGCATTAGTTTAGAAAAAGATACTACCACTTTGTAGATTCCAAGTCTTTGAGGAGTTCTATCCCAGGAAACCAAAGTAGCAAATATCCAACTCAAAATATGATAATCTTTCCATTTAAAGGCTTTTCTTTTTATTTAACTTTTATTTAATAAATATAAATTTCCAAGGTACAGCTTTTGGATTACAGTGGCTTTTTCCCCCTCATAACTTCCCTCCCACCCGCAACCCTCCCATCTCCCGCTCCCTCTCCCTTCCATTCACATCAAGATTCATTTTCAATTATCTTTATATACAGAAGATCAATTTAGTATATATTAAGTAAAGATTTCAACAGTTTGCACCCACACAGAAACACAAAGTGTAAAGTACCATTTAAGTACTAGTTATAGCATTAATTCACATTGTACAAACACATTAAGGACAGAGATCCTACATGGGGACTAAGTGCACAGTGACTCCTGTTGTTAACTTAACAATTGACACTCTTGTTTATGGCATCAGTAATACATGGTGAGGCCATTGTCAAAGAGTGCAGAGGCTAATAAAGGAATAATAGACACGAACAGTGTAATGACTGATAAAGAAAGATGACTAAAGACATAACAAATTCCTGTGCTTCAGACATGTGGAGAAGGAGCAAAGATCACAACTAAGAAGCTCTGGTGACCACCACCTTGCAAAGGCATCAATTCAAACAGGTATCCACATACAAAGTCACCTTCACAAGGGCTAAAGAAGCCAAGCCAATGCCTGTGGGTGGAGTCTGTGGGCTTGCCCCAATATCAGATGGAGACCTATGCTCTGTTGAGACAAACCTGTTTCAGTGTGTAGCACCACTAGCCTCTTATGGGCCTACTATGAGCCTGGTCACTGTGAGACCCAGGTGTGACCCATCTGGTACCCACCTGAGTAGTGAGGAGCTACTTCTTTCATTCCTTCTACGAGCTTGGACAGACAAACAAAGAATCATAGAACTGTTTCAGAACTTAATGCCAAACTTTAAAAACCTGCCATGGAATAGATTCTACTAGTTATTGTCCAGGTCAATGCCTACAAACAGAGTCTCTGGACTGGATTCAGTGCCCAGTGAAATTCTGTGGTCCTGGTTGAGCAATCTTACAACCAGAGTAGCATCATCAATGGTTGATAGCTGCAAGATAGGGTAAGGAGCACAATTAAGCATTAGACAGACCATAGCACAACTCAGCAAAACAGAATGCTTAGAATTTCTAGAAGGACAGCCACAAATAAAGCCAGAATACTAAAACTGGCCCTTCAATGTGCAGATAACACCATACTCAAACAGCCATCAGAAATTTCCTGGAAATAAGAACCTCACCTAAGAGCGAAATTAGATGCCAGAAACCAACCGTCTAGGAACTGAAATATCCAAATGCTTGGATGAAGATTTCTAAATCGCCATTTTAAGGAAATTCAATGAAACTGAAGAGACACAGAGAAATGATTAAATATTCTATCAGATTTGACAGAGATGGAAGTAACTAAACAGAATCCAGCAGAAATACTTTAATGTAAAAATACACTAAGTTAAATTTTAAATGTTACAGACATCATCATCAGAAGAATAGATGAAACAGAAGAAAGAATCATTGAAGTCAAAGAGAGGCTATTTGAAACCACACAGTTGGAATACAAAAGGAAAAAGAATGAAAAGAAATGGAAAAGCATGGGAAGCATGGGATACGATAAAAAGAGAAAATATTTCACTTACTGGGATTCAAGAGGGACTTTGAGATGCCAAAGAAGTAGAAAACACACTTACAGAGATGAAAGGAAAACTTCCCAAATGTGGGAAAAGATATAATCTCCTAGGTACAGGAAGGTCAAAGGTCACCAGTCCTAATTAAACCCAACCAACTCTACCCCAAGTTATATTATAATCAAATGCTCCAAGATTAAAGATAAAGAGAAGATTCTCAAAGCTGCCAGAAGAAAAAAAAGAAGCAAGTCACATGTAAGTGCTCCGGAATCCCCTTCCTGCAGAGTTCTTGACAGCAACTTTGCAGGCCAGGAAGGAATGGAATGCAACTTGTGCAGTACTGAAGGAAGACGCTTCACAGCCAAGAGTACTGTGTTCAGCAAAGCCATCCTTCAGTCCCAGGGAAATATAAAGACATTCCAAGACAAGCAAAAGCTGAAAGAAATTATCACCATCAGATCTGTGTTTCAGGAAATGGTAAAGGGAGTTCTTCAAACTGAAAGAGGTGCTTACATGAATAAAATAACAAAAGATAGAAAACTCACTGGTAAGAGTATGCCCACAAATTAAGAATGATTTAATGTTGTAAAAATTGCATATATGGGGCCGACGCTGTGGTGCGGTGGGTTAACACCCTGGCCTGAAGTGCCAACAATCCCATATGGGCACCGGTTAGCATCCCGGCTGCTCCACTTCCAATCCAGCTCTCTGTTATGGCCTGGGAAAGAAGTAGAAGATGGCCCAAGTCCTTGGGCCCCTGCACCCACATGGGAGACCCGGAAGAAGCTCCTGGCTCCTGGCTTCGGATCAGCGCAGCTCCGGCCGTTGCGGCCAACTGAGGAATGAGCCAGAGGATGGAAGGTTCTTTCTCTCTCTCTGCCTCTCCTTCTTTCTCTGTGAAACTCTTTCAAATAAATAAATAAATCTTTAAAAAGAAATTGTATATAAATCGTTTATGTCTCTACTGTGATGGATAAGATGAAAAGAGGTCAAATGTAAAATTAAAACCTCAATGTATGGGGAGGAATGAAACACAAATATAAAGTACCTTGTTAGGAAGACTTATATCTTTGTTTTTTTGTTTGCCTCTTTGGCTATCTTTGTAATCAATGTTAAGCTGTTATCATTCCAAGATGGCCTGTTGTAGCCAAAAAAAAAAAAAAAAAAGTGAGCCTCAAGGTAACCACTAAGCAAAATCTATACATAGCCTAACCAAAAACAATAAGCAAGGAATCAAAGTACACCACTAGAGAAAAATCACTTAACCACAAATGAGGGTTATAATTTAGGAACAAATAAAGAAAGGAACTACAATAAAATATAAAACAAATATCAAAGTGGGAGTAGTACGATCTGTTTAAGGTTTATTTATTTGAAACTCAGAGTTATAGAAAGAGAGGAAAGGGGAGTGAGAGAGTGAGAGATGGAGGGGGAGATAAAGAGAGAGAGACAGAGAGATCTTCCATCCATGGGTTTTGGGTCACTCCACAGAAGGCCACAGTACCCCAGGCCAAAGCTGGAAGCTTCAGCTGGGTCTGCCACATGCTGGCAGTGGCCCGAGACTTAGGCCATCTTCCACTGCTTTCCTAGTGAATTGTCAGGGAGCTGTATCAGACGTGGAGCACTGGGACTCAAACTGGCACCCATCTGGGATGCTGGTGTCACAGGCAGTAGCAGATTTTACTTCCTACACCATAGCTCCAGTCCTGGAGAGTAATATTTACCTGTCAATAATTACCTTATGTGTCAATGGATTACATTTACACAAAAAATACTTACTAGATTAAAAACAGGACCCAGCTGTATGAAGATTAATAATTTCACTTCAGGTCTAAGCAAACACAGACTGAAAGTGAGAGGATGGAAGCCAAAAAAAAAAAAAAAAAAAAAAAACAGGAGTAGCAATATGCTATCTGATAAAATAGACTTTAAATCAAAAACAGTAAAAAGACCAAGGGGGGCATTCTATAATAAAATATTCAATCCAGCAAGAGAAAATAACTCTTATGACTATGAATGCACTGAATGTTGGAGCCAGCATAAAGCAAATATATAATGAACGTAAAGAGAAAGATAAACTCCAACATATCTACAGTGACTTTAACACCCTTCTTTCAAAAATGGGAAGATCATCTACACAGAAAATAAATAAGAATCAGCAGAGGTAAATTGCTGCTCCCTAGATCAGTTAGAACCATCGGACGTCTAATGACTTTCCATCCAACAGCTTCAGAGTGCACATTCTTCCCAACAACACAAGGAACATTTCAGGATAAATCATATGATAGGTAACCAAATATCTCAACAAATTCAAAAGAACAGAAATCATACTGATTATCTTTTCTGACCATAGTGTAATAAATTAGAAATAAACAAGAAAAACTTTGTAAACAAATGTGGATGGTAAACCACTTTCTCATGAACAACTAATGGATCAACAAAGAATTCAAGGAGACCACTAAATATTTATTTTTTAAATATTATTTATTTGAAAGGAAGAATTACAGATAGGCAGAGGCATAGAAAAAAAGAGGGAGAGCTCTTCCATCCACTAGTTCACTCCCCAAATGGCAGCAATGGCCAGAGCTGGGCTGATCTACAGCCAGGAGCATGGAACTTCTTCCAGGTTTCCCACATGAGTACAGGGGCCCAAAGTCTTGGGCCATCTTCTACTGCTTTCCTAGGCCATAGCAGAGAACTGGATCAGCAGCAGAGCAGCTGGGACTCGAATGGGTGCCCGTATGGATGCTTTACCTGCTACACCAGAGCACTGCCCCCATGTTTCTTGAAATGAATGGAAATGTAAACATAATACACCAAATCCTATGGATTACAAAAAGAAAAAAAAAAACAGTACTAAGAGTACTAAGAGGGAAGTTTACAGCAATCAATGCCTGCATGAAAAGAAACCGGAAAACTGTCAAAGAAGCAACTTATAGCTGCACATCAAGGAACTAGAAACAAGAAAAAATCAGATGCAACATGTATAGAAAGAAAAAAATAATAAAACTCAGAACACAAGTAAGTAACATGAAAACCAAATGAAATTTAAAAACATCAATGAAATGAAGAGCTGTTCTTTGGGAAAATAAACAAAATTGATAAACCATTAGCTAGACTAACCAAGAGGAAAACAGGAAAATTGGAATACATAGAGATGGAGATGAAAATGTAAACATTAACACCGACACCACAGAAATACAAAAGATATTCAGAGAGTATTATGACAATTATGTGCCAACAAAATCTATTACCTGGATGAAATTGCCAAATTTAGGGCACATGCACCTTACCCAATTGATTCATGAGAAAACAGCATATCTAAATAGACCAATAATTGGTAGCAAGATTAAATCAGTTTTAAAATTTTTGCCGGTGGTGGAAAGCCCTTGAGTGGATTGATTCAGCAATGAATTTTATCAACCTTTAAAGAAAAATTAAAACCAATTCTTCTTAAATTATTCAAAAAAATCAAAAAGAATTCTTCCAAATTCATTCTGAAGCCAACATTACCTTGATACCAAAACCAGAAATGGATGCAGCAACAACAAAGAAAGCTTAATACATTATGCTTGATAAACAAAAGCAGAAATCCTCAACAAAATATGAGCAAATTGAATCCAACAGCACATTTAAAGGATAATTTATCCTAGGGATACAAGGATGGTTCAACACGCACAAATCAAAAATGTGAGATACCATATCTATAGAATAAATGACAAAAATCATTTGGTAATACTCTTCCTTGCTGATTTCTCTTACTTCCTTGTTGATGTTCCCAATTTCATCCTTGTTTGCACGTTTTTTTGGTCACAGCAGTCACCTTTCAATGGGTCCCCTGATACTTCCATGTCTATCATTTATTCTTGGAAGCTCCTTTAAAGCTTCAGAATATAATTCACTATTTATTCAGTTAATATGAATTCATTGTCTTCCATGTGACAGACATGGAATAAGAGGGAGTTTTGGAAATAAGAAATTCATCAATGCAAACCACAATCCTTTCAGTTTTCTTCTTCCACAGGAATTTCAACAGGTCTAAAGCAGAACTACCCCACGCATTCTGCAATCTATTCCTTCTCTTGTGTTTTATAACATAGTAAATAGTTCCATCCACTCCAAAATGCAAGCCAGAAATATGAGAGTAATAGTATACTCTGGTCTCATCCCTGACCATTAAATTCATCTATTCTATTGGTTAATATCTTCTCAAATGCAGTCCCTCATTTTTATCTATAAGTACACTTCAGGATTGCTTATGCTACTGCAAGTCTCTCTCTCTCTCTCTCTCTTCCACCCCTTCTCTCCTCTGCTTTCCAAAGTAAATATCCAAATCGCTTCCAAATTTATATTTCTAAAACATACATTTTTGTCAAACTATCCCATTGCTAAAAATCATTTTAATGTTACCATATATTCTAGGAATAAGTCCAGACACTTTTCCATTTTATTTAAAGTCCAATATGACCTGTTGCCTTCTAGCATCAATTTCTCTAACCTCCAGTGCCTTCCATGATGCAATTACGCTGTACAACTCACAATGTCATGAACATGCTATGAAATTTTATTCATGCATACCATTTCATGTGGTTTTCCTTAGCTCATAATGCCCTTTCATTCTCTTATCAGCATGACATATGATTTACCAAGACTTACCTTCAGCTTGCAAGCCTTTCCAGGCCCTGCCTTCAGCCCTCTGTGGTACCTGCTATCTTACCTTATCTGTATGGAACTTTAATATTTTAATATATGGCTTCCATCATTTGATACTAAATAAGGGCTCTTTTTCATTGATTTTGTAATCTCTTCCCTTCTATTCATTATTTTCAATTCCCTTTTCTTTGGTTTGACACTATGCTGTAGCATAAAAAGGAGTCTGAAATTTAGATTTTAGAAGTCTAGAACTTAATTTTAAATAGAAAAGTTCTTCTTACATATGAGGCTTAACCAGAGAGGATAAGGCTCTAACCTGTTTCAGAAAGGGAGATAAAGCTGTCCAGTACTACCACATCACAATCAATGGAAAATCTAATTTAATCAGGTTCACTTGTCCTCAAGACAATGATAAATACAAGCATGCAGATGATATAGCTGTGTGGTCAGTAGCAAGGTGATCATCTAAATGATTTAGAATATACTTATAATAGATACGTACATATGTAGATCTGTTTATGAAACAGAGCACTAGACCATTATATTCCAAGAACATCATTTATTTCATAGAGATACAATGACAAAATCTAAGTGGAAAATAATGGGTATGAGTTAGATGTTTGTTTACTTGAAAGGTTCATGGAAAAACCTATGCATTATCCTTGATTTCTTCATTGCCTTCTTCTTTAGCATATAATAGTTTATACTCTTATTAACTTTTCATTCAAAATAGATTTAAAAAATGGCTCCAACTGCCTAAAATGATAGATTTTCATTATCTCTTGTACCAAATTTTATAAAAATTAATCAACTTAAATTGACAGTCTAGGAAAAAAAGTAGCACTTGAGCAATAAAGCTAGGAAGAAAAGTGAAATTTTTCTGTAAAAAATAAGCTTTTATAAAATTTAACACCAAAAACCAATCGAATTAAAAAAGTCAAACTTGAAAAATCTCAGTGAAATGCAATATTTTAATTTATTCTTCATCTTAGTCCTTTCCATTTTAACTTAAATTATTAATCCTTTATAGCTTACTAATAAGTTCAAGAAGAAATTAAAATCGTAGGAGGCTTATTTTTGGAAATGAATACACTATAATATTGCTATCAACAATACCACTATTATTATTAATTTAATAATTGCATGCTTAGGAAACCAGAGTCAGATATAGTATAGTTGGACCAATGGGAAAATTATCTTGGAACAGCGATATATAAAATAAATGTTCATATAAAATTATCATAAGAAAATATTATAAATATTTAATCCATAATAATAAATATTGTAAAATATCTAAGAATAATCTGAAAAAAATCAGTTCCTCTAAACCAGTTGACTCATTCAAATCATAAGCTCTTTTCTCTGTAGTAGGCATTGAATTAATTCAGAGGTTAAGTATCACGACAACAAAAGTTTTAAAATTGGTAGGGTATATTATAAAATTAATTAAAATTTATCAGAATAAAATTGACTAGATAGTTTTATTTTTTGCAAAATGAGATTCATAACATAAATTTTGATGTCAAATATTAAGTATTTCACAAGTCTCAAATCAATCTGTTTAACACTGTTTATAAATATGAATGGAATAGAAAATAACGTCTAGAAACATATTCTATCAATTGTAAACTATGTGTAATAAAAGAACCATCACAAAACATTACATGAGGGAGGAATTAGTTTCAAAAGAGTGCTGTAACAATTATTTATTGACATATATGTCGCATCACTAGAACTTGTATGTGTGATTTTTATCTTCCTTTTTCAAACAACCTAGATGTCAGAGTAAATTACTTAAATCATTATCTTCTCAGTGAGTACAACTCTTTTGTTCTTATGTTTCACAAAACTTGAAATATGTTCAACACATAGTTTCCAAGCTTGTCATTTCCATTCCAGCTGGCTGAATAGGGAGGAAAATGTGAAAGTTTTTGAAGGATCCAAGCTGGATGTGGCATTATATATATATTACTTCTCCGTGTATTACATTTGCTAAATTTCTATTCTGTGGCTATACTGTAAGGAAGACATGAGTTACAGTCTGATGATCTGTCCAAGAATGAATTGAAACTGTATCCCCTAGTGAGCTGCTAGCATTATCTGCTACACAGCTTCAGGAAGTCACAACCGGTAGTAGTATTTGGGATAAAGTAGAGCATGTGTGTGTAACACAATGGGCTCTGGAGTCAGACTCTATAAAGTCAGAATCCAAGTGGCTCTGCACATATGAAATTTGTAATTTCATACCCGTTTCTATGGGGCCAGTGATAACCTTAAATAACATTGATAGATCAATAGGTTCACAACAGTACCTAGCACATGGTAATTATTAAATGATTGTTATTACCTTTATTAAATACCTATAATTATTTGAATTGGCGTGTGAAATGAAACCTATTTCTGACCCCTGCTTAGGAAAATGAATGTGTTTTGACAAACAACCTAAATTGCTTCATCAAAAGTACCACGTGCTGCAGAGAAGTTCCCAGGCCAATGGAAACATGGCAGCTCAGTGGCATAGCACGCATCTGTGAGTCTACAGACGCTACATGGATGGGGTCACTGTAGCCTCTGGGCGGTGCGGTGAAGCTCTCATAACAGCAGAAGCACTGATATCCATGCAGTTACGCACACAACTATCAGTCTCTGCTGATGAGGTGGTGTTGGCCCACGCCAACAGCCCAGGAGGGCAAGACATGCATGGCAGCGGAGGCTGGGCATGTTTGTATTTGACCTTAGAACGGCACCATGGGTGGACTGGATGGGAGGAGATCAATGTGAACTGAATTCTCCCTCTGGAGCAGTGCAGTGGTGTGAACTACCTCTCCCTGCCAAGACTCCCCATCAGAGTCTACGAGGACTCTAGAATGACCCAGCAGCACGACTTCAGATGTCCATGGTGTTGATACAGATCCATGGGAGCCTTTCATTTACCTTGTCCTTGTCATGAGAGGACCTTCCCAGATTCCATCTGTTCCAGACTGGGATAGCAGGGAAGTTGATGCAAGGTGCCTTGTAAAGAAAGGAACCAAAGAAACAGAAAAATTCTCAATGTGGACCAAGTGCTAATTCTACTTTTCCACTTACAAAGCTTTTACAACTCTACCAGATCTTCTCAAATCTCCATGTTCCACAGAGTCTTCATTCATCTACACCAAATTCTGTTGCTGCCTTCCTAAAT